>NC_079406.1:2338860-2368860 GCF_029220125.1 Pseudoliparis swirei | reverse complement strand
CGCCGGCAGAGCGCTTCCCGTTTACGTGAAAACGGGAACGTCCTCCGAACCGCCGTGTTCATCCCGTTTCATCCCGGAGGAGATATCTGGAGGTAGTAACGGTGAGACCGTTGGCACGGATACGGGATGACAGCGAGTGACACGGCAATGCAGCAATAAGGAAAAAGATCAAGCTTGAGAGAGAGGCGGGAACACTGTCCGGCGCGGTAAACACGTCCATCACAAGCGGCTCATCTGATTGCGAGGACTTTTATTCGTAATCCTAAAGGAAAACGATATTGTTTTCCCGTCTCCGGCTCGTGGTTTCTTGTGGTTCTAATAACTTTGTGGCGGCGGGTAATGGATCAGATCGGAGACGCCAGAGCGAATCCGGCCCAACTGGCGGCTCGTCCACAGCCTGTTGGACTCCGGCTCGTCGTGTTGCTGCCCAGTTGGATCTATTGTTGCTGGCTTCTTTCCAGTCTTGTCCATATTGGGTCCAAAAAGGAAAAAAAAGTAGTGATGCATACAGGTTTGCAACACAAGTGAAGCCAAATTAAGAAGCCACTCAGAATATACTGTTAAAACCACAATAATTGTTTAAGTAGGTCAAGGAATGTGGTTTTACGCCTCAAAAGACGTCTGACTGACACGGCCATGTGTGTGTTGCCCCAGTGGAGCTTTTTGTTTTAGTAAAAATGGTAAAAAAAAAGGGTAATTGACTGACTGACGATGGCGAAAACGTGGCTAAAAATCCAAATATCACGCCTGAAAAAGGTACCCAAAAATTATAATTGCATCCATGCACAAACGTCAATACAGAAAAGAGGCGGGAAAATCCATCATGAGCGTGTAGGGGGGTGGAGGAGTGTAAATAAATGAGATTAATGAAAAAGAAACATTTGACTTCAAAAGAGGGATTTACAACGTGTTGAGTTCAAATGTCACGAACAAGTTCAAGGACTTCATTTCCTTCGGCGGCCTCAGATCGTAAAGACAATGCACCGACAGGCAAAACGATTTCCTCCCACACACACACACACACACACACACACATACACATTCTCACACACACACTAATGCAGACCGCAATGAGCCCCTTGGAAAATAAATCGTCAGCTGGGTGAGGAGCGATTAGAGCTCCCTTTGGTCGCCATGGTGTTACCGATGATTGATGTGATTAATAAAGCTGTTGTCATGGCGCTCTCCATGCTTCTGAATACAGGCCAAAAGACATGGTGGGGGGGGGGGGGGGTGAGAGGGGGGAGGATGAGAGAGAGAGAGAGAAATAGAGACTCTAAAGGCACTCGTGTATCAAAAGGCTGTGATTTATCTTTTCAGATTATTATTTTTCTCACATCAAAGAAATAAATATATATATATATATTTTTATAAACATATGTATGTATAAAGATAGATATATATATATATATATTTATAGATTTATAGATATATATATGTATATATATACATATATCCATATATAGATATGTATGTATATATATATACTGTATATATATATAAATATATATATATACATATGTATACATACATATCTATATATAAATGTATATATATATATAAATATATATATATATAGATATATTTATATATATATGTATATATATATATATAGATCTAAATATATATATATATACATATATACATATATATAAAGATACATAGATATATAGATATATCTATAGATAGATATAGTGAAATATAATAGATTTGTCTTCCCAGTGACGCTGCACCACAACGCGATCACCGTGGAAACGAAGGCTTATTCGGCTCATAATTGTATCATTGGATATTTACTGGAGTATTTCATTTTGAGTGCTTCGGCCGCCGCCGGCTGAGACCGCGTTCCCAGGACACGGCGTCGACGTTCCCCACCGGTTTTGTCGGAGGAGTTCGGGGTGACGTGGCTGCAGGATGAGGTAATGCCTCACGGGTTCCACTGATGCACGTCTGAGTGCTAGAAAATAGGCTAATGGGTTGAGTCAGGATTCCTGTTGAGGCTCGGGCTCATTATCGGAGAGCGAGACGCCGGATGCCTCCACTCTGGTGGAAGTCGGGGCCCAGTGGTATACGTAACGTAACAAAGACCCAGCGTCCCGCCGTGACCTTCAGCTCGACCTTTGTTCCACAAGCTTTTAGGATTCAGTGCAATCTCTCATCCGTGAACAGTCGGCTTTCCTGACAGATAAAGGCGCTGCTCGGGTTTATTATCCGTCGTACAATCTACTGAGCTCTTGCTATTAGAGGTTGAGACCTTGAGATTTTACCGAAAGCTCAACATGCAGAGCAAAAACGATCAAACACTGGCGAACGTACACGTTCAGAACAGGCAGAACATCAGCGTTCGGCTGGACGTGTGTCTCAGGCCTCCTGTGAGTGTTTTGTCACCCAAGGAGAAGAAGTCCTTCAACTTGCCCTCAAAAACTTTGTAAATCGCTCTTTTGCTTTGAGGAGGAAGTGAAACACGTCTCTCATTAACGTCTTTATTTATACGGCTCCACCTGCCTAACCTCTCCTGATGGATTTCCCGCCATGGATGCAATTTTTTTTTTCTTCTGCCAACAGTTCATTGAATTATTCTGATAAAAGCGACATTTTGATTTTTACCCACGCTTTAGCAGCGTTGCTCGCGATATTTATATATATATATATATACATATATATACATATATATATATATATATATATTAATAAACAAATATATGTATATATTAAAATATATATATATTAGTTTTTAATATATATATATATATATATATACATATATACATATATATGGAGTGTGCATATTGTTGACGAATATTATGTTTCTAAGGCTGGATTATTCTGGTATAATTGACATTTTGATTTTTAGCCACGCTTTAGCAGCGTTGCTATAGCGATCATCATGATCCCATTTCACATAAGTAAGTAAATTAAGTAAAGTTTATTTATGTTTCACTTATCACAGACAAAGTGTCACAAAGTGCAGTTACAGTCAATTTAAATAACTTGGCAATAACAGCGTTGATGCTCGACCACTCTGCAAAAGTCCTCATGTTCTCATAACTTCAAATGTATTCTACTTCTTGACCGAAGACTTTTAACGATGCTTAAATAAATAATATTATAGATTTTAATATATATACAGTATGTATATATATATACATATATATATATATGTATATATATATATATGTATATATATATATATATATGGAATGGAGTGTGCATATTGTTGAGGAAGATTATTTTTCTAAGGCTGGATTTTTGTTTATTTTTATTACTTTAAAGCAAAGTGAGTGTTGTTTTGAATGAAGTTGCATTACTGCACGTTCTGGTTTCTCTCCTTAAATTCATCTTTCCAATACTTCAGCATGATCAGATTATTGAGTTGGAAAGCGCTGCATCTGCACTTTAACCATCTGCGAAGGGCTTTCGGCCGTAATCATTGTTTAGTAAAAGATCCTTTAAACCGAGGACAAAAAAAACTGTGAAAGCAAATAGAAAGTCTTACTTCACTGAGCAGGAAGGAAATAGAAAAAGCTTTTCGATTTGCTTTGTGTGTTCTTTGACATTTCAGGAAGCGGGAATCATTTTTCTTTCCTTAATGTGTTGTGGATTCCAAAAGGCTGGGAAGACCTAATCAAAATCATTTAAAAAATCTCTGATCGATTCGAGGGAAATGACGTCGTTCGGCTTCGTCAAGGTCGGCGCGCGGTGTAGTTTAAGTAGGAACATTTACCCAGAGGTCACCTGGAGCTGAATCGCCGCGATACCGACGGGATTGTTCGGTCCCCTGATCTCAGTTCGCCGTGAGGGGAGACGACGGCGTCTCGCTCGGGTCTTCGGCCGTTTGCCGTTCACTGAGACGAGATAATTTCCCTGCAATTTACCCGTCAGCTTCTCCGCGGCTCGCCGGTAATCTCTCCATCGGAGATCGTTTGTCGAGGCCTCTGATTCTCGTATCTGTTGCATCCTGAAGATGAAGTGTTCAGAAACACGTCGTAACTCTGTTCTGAAACTTTTATTTCACAAGTTCACGGTTGAAACAAGCGTACGTTGTTTTGTATTCAGCCTGCTCACTGCACCTCTCTCTTAAAGAGACAGTGCTCCTCTCTTAAAGAGACAACGCCCCTCTCTAAAAGAGACAGCGCCCCACTCTTAAAGAGAGAGCCCCCCTCTCTTAAAGAGACAGTGTCCCTCTCTTTAAGAGACAGCACCCCTCTCTTAAAGAGGCAGCACCCCTATCTTAAAGAGACTACGCCCCTCTCTAAAAGAGACAGCGCCCCACTCTTAAAGAGAGAGCCCCCCTCTCTTAAAGAGGCAGCACCCCTATCTTAAAGAGACAACGCCCCTCTCTAAAAGAGACAGCGCCCCACTCTTAAAGAGAGAGCCCCCCTCTCTTAAAGAGACAGCACCCCTCTCTTAAAGAGGCAGCACCCCTATCTTAAAGAGACAACACCCCTCTCGTAAACAGACACCGCCAATGTCTTAAAGAGACAGCACCACTATCTTAAAGAGACAGCACCCTCTCTTAAAGCCACAGCGCCACACTCTTACAAAGACATCACCCCTCTCTTAAAGAGACGGCGGCGCCCCTCTCTTAAAGAGACAGCGCCCTTCTCTTAAAGAGACAGCGCCCCTCTCTTAAAGAGACAGAACCCCTCTCTTAAAGAGACAGCACCCCTGTCTTAAAGAGACAGTGCTCCTTTCTTAAAGAGACAGCGCCGCTCTCTTCCAAAGCAGAAACACTTTCCTCCCTTCACAGTTAGGATGTGCGCAGGTGATCAACACTCAAAAATATAGGAATGACACATGAATTAACTTAAACAAACATTTAAAGTAAATTAAAAGAAATGGTCACGGTTGTATTAAATCAATAAGATATATGAAATAACAAATTTCAGGGTGCTACACTTACATTATTCCTCTTCCATTGAACATGTGCTCTTTCTAATGCATGTGGACTTCTTTGTGTTTCGTAGAACTAGTTTTGTGTTAGTTGTTCACTGGTTGCACTTAATTGTTATTATCTTGAAAATACATTCAATGCAAAACAGGTTAATTGCAGCCGCAATAAGCAATTTATTTTTCCAAGTATCAGTTATTTTCTGCACAGATAGAACTGTCTCTGTTTTCTGTTAGAAGTGATTGAAACTTGTGTTAGTTGTTGGTCTGATGGAGCAATCTGGTTTAATTGAAAGTGATTGCAAAGCAATTATATTATTTGAAGAAGCAACAGATGGAGGAGTCACAAAACGTTGTTCTTTCAATAATAATTCACCATGGACCATTTTGTTATCCGGAGGTCTACCTTGCTGTGAATTTAGGCCACTGGGTGAGGAGGAGGGATATTCTCAAATGTCCCCCCCCCCCCCCCACACACCCCCTCTCCTCCCCGTGCTGGGAAGTCGGCCTCACCGTCGGCGGTTGTTGCAGTCGGCCGTGATCGGCTCTGCTCTCTGCTCCGACATGTTAATGATACATGAATCTGTTTGGGATGACAATGAGCCCGGGGCAGGAGGGAGACATTGGGATCTCTCTCTCTCTCTTTCTCTCTTTCTCTCTTTCTCTCTCTGCAAGGTTCCCTCCTCGTGTTGCTCCTCCATTCATCCCCCCTTTTCCTTTAAATAACTCATGGCCTCATTAGCCAAATACGGGAAAGCACAGTGTAGCATCAAATTAACTTGACGTCGGTGTATTTATTTCGTTTCCCGTCGTATCGACACTCAGATTATTGGAGTGAGACGATCGCGGAGTGCGTTTTTATGTTTCGACAAAATGTTCAGTGAGTGTCCTAAATGATCTTTTTGGTTTTGTCTTGACCTTTCAAAGCCTTTTCCTTAAAACCTCCACTTCAAATAACCATATTGAATAGATTTCACACCTAAGAGTGTATTGAAGAAAAATAAAAAGCATATCGGCTAACATTTTCCAACCGCTCCCTCTGGGTTGGGGTTGAACTTGCGGCCCAAACCACTGCGTCCTCCCCCCTAAAAAGATGCTTGTGAGAGGTTTGGGTGGTAGGTACCGAATTAGTCCCGTCAACCCATTTCTAAATAAATAAAACCATTTAATGCGAGTGTGTAGAGATCTTAGTGGAATCTTCCATCAGCTGACTATCGCATTGGCTACGTGTGCATCAGATCTCCCTCTCCTCCACCCCTCCATCCCTCCATCACTCCATCCCTCCTTCTCTGAGTCACAACAGAAGAACATTTACATATTCATAGATTCAGTGTGAAATGTAAACAATATAAACCCAGAAATCACAGAAACAGATGCTGGTGATGAAGCTGCCAGAGACTCATTCAGCTTCCTGGAGCATCAACGTGATTACATCATCGCCCTGTGTGTGTGTGTGTGTGTGTGTGTACATTCAGGCGTACAGCGCAAACAGGAAGAAATTATATTATAATACGTTTTGTTTCGCGGCCTTACAATCACACACTGTAGACACAGATACGGGAGCAGTTTGAGGTTAAATGTCTTGCTCAAGGACACATCACATGGTCAAGTTTGCAGACGACACAACATTGATAGGTCTCATCACCAAGGATGACGAGACCCTCTACAGGAGGGAGGTCAACCTTCTGACCACGTGGTGCGGAGTCAACAACCTCCTGCTCAACAACAGCAAGACCAAAGAGATCGTTGTTGACTTCCGGAAAGGCCACACCCATCACCCACCACTGACCATCAACGGTGCGGACATTGAGCAGGTCAGCAGCACCAAATTCCTGGGGGTGGAAATCAGTGAGGACCTCTCGTGGACAGCCAACACTACATCGCTGGCAAAGAAAGCACAGAGGCGCCTCTACTTCCTCCGGAAACTGAGGAAAGCAGGGAGCCCCCCATCCATCATGTGCACCTTCTACCGCGGCACCATCGAGAGCATCCTGACCAACTGCATCACTGTGTGGGGCGGAAGCTGCACAGACCACAGCAGGAACGCCCTGCAGCGCATAGTGAAGGCAGCTGGAAGGATCATGGGTGCCTCACTCCCCCCCCTCCCATCCCTGCAGGACATATACAACACCCGCCTCACCCGCCAAGCGGCCTCGGTTGTGAGTGACCCCTGCCACCCCTCACACGGTCTCTTCAGCCTCCTGCCCTCTGGGAGGAGATACCAGAGCCTCCGGGCTCACACCGCCAGGCTGTCCAACAGCTTCATCCACCAGGCTGTCAGGAAGCTGAACTCTCTCCCCATCCTCCCACTCCGTCCTCTTTCAGACTCACATGTCTGAATGCTGCTAGCACAATTTATGTTGTCTATATGTTTACATGTTTCTTACTATTTTTGCACTTTATGTTGTCTATGCACTTTATGTTGTCTATATGTTTACATGTTTTTTACTATTTTTGCACTCTATGTTTGTCTATATGTTGCACAATTCACTTTATGTTGGACAGAAGAGAAACGCAATTTCGATCTTCTGTATGTTTGCACATATGGAAAATTGACAAATAAAACTGACTTTGACTTTGACATCGACTAGGGCGGGGATTGAATCGCCAACTCCCTGATTGAAAGAGGGACCCACCGTCACCCTAATCTGGCGTCGTTTTACCACTTTGCCCAACGGCATCCAACTGTTGCATTTACAAACGCACCTCCTCTGCACCCTCCCTCTCCCTCCGAGAGGACGTTCATCTCTCTCTCCCTTTCTCTATCTCTCTCGTTCCATCTCCCGCATAATGTCCCCCATCTCCGCCTCCTCCCTTCCTTCAACGCATCCCTCCAAGGACGCATTCCCCCGGGTCATTATCTTCCTCCTGCCGCCATAATATTCGGCTTGAGCGCTCGCCAAACACAAACTCCTTTTTAAAAAATCCTGACCGAGGGGTCGGAGGTCGACCGAGTCGAGTGGAACTGAACCCTCGGCCGTTCCTCTCGTTTCTCTCAGCCTCTTTTTGCGAAAAACATTGCACATTCCCACACGGGCAGAACTAAATATGCATCCGCCGCGGGGGAACCTCGAGGAGCCGACAGCCGGAGGGCGTCAGAAGGAGGTGCGCGGCGTCAGAAGGAGGTCCGCGGCGTCACGGCGGCGACGAAACAGAAAAGGCGCCGGTGATTATCGAAAAGGAGGTCGTATCTCGGATCGCAAACGTCGAACTCGCCGCTGCATCGGGCCCGCCTGCCCGAGCTCAGGTAACCATGGCAACAGGCTGCCGGCGGAGACGAGGATGGAGTCGGCGGGCCTCCGGCTTCTGAACACAGGGGGAGATTAGCCGGGAGCAACAACAAAAAGCTGAAGCTCTCTCTCTCCGCACGCCGACATCGATGTCGGAGGAAGTGGAAAGCATAAAAAAGGGGTTCCCGCGAAGATACATGAAGTTGTTTTTTTAAGAGCCAAACAACCAAACAGTTGACATCAAAGCACCAACACGAGCCCGGCTTCTGGAAAAGCGCCCGTGGCGGAGAACAAGCGATGGAGATAAAAGAAAAAAACATCCCGCAATATGGCGGCAATCAGTGTAAATCGCATCGTCGGTGGGCGGCAGATCAATCCCGGAGATTAATCGTTATTGTTCGGGGGGGGGGGGGAGGGGGGGAAGTGTCTGCAGCAGATTGCGACGGAGATGGAAGAAGAAAAAAACCAATGAGCCGCACGGGGAAGATAAAAAAAAGGAGGAGAGCGGGTGGCACTTACGTAACAAGACAACAACGAAACACCACCAAGGGCGAGACGCCAAGGAGGCGAGGAGAGAAGGAGGAATAAATCGATGAGGAGACATTGAGACCGGAGGTATGGGAATAAAAGAGAGGAGATGAAGACGGATATCGGAAATATACACACACACACACACACGAGAGAGAAAGAGAGAGAGAGAGAGAGATTGATATCTTATCCTCCGGAGAGCTGTTAGTGGATCTTAGAGGTCAGAGAGAGAACGTCACGAGACGCCGGCCGGCGCTGCGGCAAACACCGGCAGGGAGATTATGTTCTGGAGAAATATACATGAGGGCTTCTCTTCACGCGCCTCCTTAATCCACCTCTTCAAGTAGGACATGACACCCTACATCCTCTTCCTCTTCCTCTTCCTCCTCCTCCTCCTCCTCCTCCTCCTTTTCTTCGCTCCCTTATCCTCCAGGAGCTCGTGCGGCTGCGCTCAGGCCAGTGCTGGTGGATCTGAACACCGTTTTACAGGCTGCAGGTCTCCCGGCCTTCGAGGTCGACTCATATCTTAATCTCATATTTTAATCTCATATTTTAATCCCAGATCTTAATCTCAGATCTTAATCTCATATCTTAATCCCAGATCTCAATCTCATATCTTAATCTCATATCTTAATCTCAAATCTTAATCTCATATCTTAATCTCAGATCTTAATCTCAGATCTTAATCTCAGATTTTATATTTTCTCGATGTACGGTTGAGGATCTTCTTCTTTTAAACCGCATCGCCGGCACCATCCGGTGTCCCGTTGCCTCTTAACGAGGCAGCGTGGACGGATTCTGTGACTCCTCCCCTCCTCAGGTGCTCCTCCGACCTATCATCGGGAAAGGTGTGTGTGTGTGTGTGTGTCTGTGTGTGCGCGTGGTTGTGTACGTGTGTTTGTGCGTGTTCGTGTGTGTGTATGTGTGTTTATGTGTGTGTGCGTGTGTATGTGTGTACGTACGTGTGTGCGTCTCTGTATGTGTGTGTGTGTAAGTGTGTGCGCACACACACACTACACACATACAGACACGCACACACACACACTCGCATGCACACACACACGCCGGAGCTTCTTCACCTCCGCAGCGATGACACCGGGGGGGAAGTCTTATTTAGGAAGTCTTATTGAGGAAGTCTTATTGAGGAAGTCTTATTGAGGAAGTCTTATTTAGGAAGTCTTATTTAGGAAGTCTTATTGAGGAAGTCTTATTGAGGAAGTCTTATTTAGGAAGTCTGATTGAGGAAGTCTTATTTAGGAAGTCTTATTGAGGATGTCTTATTTAGGATGTCTTATTTAGGAAGTCTTATTTCGGAAGTCTTATTTAGGAAGTCTTATATCGGAAGTCTTATTTAGGAAGTCTTATTTAGGAAGTCTTATTGAGGAAGTCTTATTTACTTATTCACCATTGTTAAAATAAACGATATTGCCACGGATGCGATAAAGCTTTGTCAGGATTAAAATAGTCAGGAAGCAAATAGACGTTTAAAGTCATGAACAATTAAAAAGAAAAAAATGCCCAGAGTATAAAGTACAACAAACATCTTTTAACTAAGTAATTACTCTTCGCAAATTTCCTGATTGCTTTCTGAAGTATTGATTATTCAATTCATAATTGGCTTCCCAAATGGCCTTTTCTTTTCCACGTCTAGCTGAGACATATTTTAATTAATTGCAAGTTTTATTTTTTGGGTTGCAAACCCCGCCGCCGCAGCCCGGCCCCGGAGGAGCGCTCCGCCCCCCAAATATCCATCATGGAGGAGCGTTAACGACCTCATCACCGAGGCGGGACACGGAGAGGGAATCAATTACACTCTGACGGGACTCCGTGCTTCATATTTGGGGACTTTTTAAAGATGAGTGACAGGCGGGTGTTTGATTAGATTCTCCTGCTCAGAGCTCAAAACAGACAAACACGGACGCAGATAATCACGGTTTTGGTTTGAAAGTGTTTTATAACGACAGCGTTGCTGTCATGTGATGTGTGAGAATAATAATACAAGATAAGAAATAAGGAAAGCTCCCCTTTTCTCTCTTTACCTGTCGTGGTTGGAGGGCGGCGGCGTAGGGCGGAGTTGGAGGGAGGAGTTGGAAGGCGGCGTTGGAGGGAGGAGTTGGAGGGAGGAGTTGGAAGGCGGCGTTGGAGGGAGGAGTTGGAGGGAGGAGTTGGAAGGCGGCGTTGGTTGGCGGTGATTGAGGCCGTAGTTGGAGGGCGTGACGGCGTTGGACGTTTTGTCATTGGTCGTTTTGGCGTTGGAACGTTGTGACGTTCCTCTCGGCGGCGTAGAGCGGCGCCGAGGAGCTTCTGTCGCCTCTGTTCCGGTTCACGGGGACTCTGCTCCTCTGCTCCTCTGAGGGGTTAGGATCGCTCGGTGCGATGTCAACAGCAGTTAATGAATATCCCCTTTGCACAGAAGCTTTGGGTAATCCTGCCAATAAAAATGCCCCCTTCACTCCCCCCCTCCCTCCCCCCCCCTTCCACCCGCCTCATCGATAAGATCTTCCGTGACACCGTGAGTTCTCAAACAGACGGATTCTTCACGCTCTGATGCCTCTAAGCCGACCCGTCTCTTTATTTTTTTTGTGCAAAGCTGAAAATTGGGTGCAGTTATTATTTGTGGATTTGTTGCTGGTGGTGGCAATAAAACGCTCCACTTCCTGCTTAATCTACCCCCCCCCCCCCCCCAACACCACCACCACCACCACCACCCCCATCTACATTGTTCTGGTCTGTTTTATCAGAGTTCCTCTCTCTCTCTCCCCCTCTCTCTCTCTCCCTCTCCCTCTCTCTCTCTCTCTCTCTCCTCTCTCTCTCTCCCTCTCCCTCTCTCCCTCTCTCTCTCTCCCTCTCTCTCTCTCCCTCTCTCTCTCTCTCTTCTCCTCCTAGGTGTGAGCAGGTAATTGGTTGATCTTCGTCCTATAATCCTTTGATGGAGGGGAAACTGCGTTTTTCCACGTTTTCATAAGACTAAACCTGAATTAACATTTTAAGACACTTTGCTCATGAAACTTTGAAGAGAACTTTTTCACCCTGCAGCGATTCATCAAAAACTACAAACCCGGAACCCCCCCCCCCCCCCCCCCCCGCCCAAAATACGGCGTGGGGAATAAAAATCCAACATTTACGCACACACAGCAGTTTTATATGAATATGGAAAGCATGTATTTTGGCATATTCTATGACAGCTGCTTACAGTCAACAACCAAAAGCTCCGTATGTGTTGAAGCTAGAACAACACAGACTTCTCACTGCGTCCCGTTTCTACATCTAGAGCTGAAGTCTGTATCGAATATGTCGGCCCCGCGTCGATGTCGCCTGATCCCGCCGCTGGAGTCACTATATTGGCCGGATATCATCGGATTTGTGCATCCTTGTAATAAAAGAAAGCGGGTTTATAGAAATGGATTCAGGAGACGATACCGAGTCGGCCGCCCTGATCCGCTGAGAAGAGTCAATCTGAAAAGCTGCGTAACCTTTGAGTTGGAAGCTCGGAACAACAAGAGGAAGCAGGGAGGAGGAAATGAAGAAAGAGATATCAGAATTATCATTTATTGGGCTCAAAAGGTGATCAGTGAGATTGCATCAATTGGAAAAAGCAACGTGTGAAATATCTGATCTTCAATCTTTCTTCATAATTACCCATGAAAAGAGTTTTCAGATGTCAGCGAGCAAAATGTACTTTAGTCCACTGGATGAAGGCATGAATACCTCATTTAGGTATTTATTCTTTGCTCTTACATATGTAAGGTATTATTTATTTGCTCTTAAGTATTTATTCTTTCCTCTTAGGTATTTAACGTATTTATTCTTTGCTCTTACTTATTTAACGTATTTATTCTTCATCTTAGGTATTTAACGTATTTATTCTTTGCTCTTACGTATTTAACGTATTTATTCTTCATCTTAGGTATTTAACGTATTTATTCTTTGCTCTTACGTATTTAACGTATTTATTCTTCATCTTAGGTATTTAACGTATTTATTCTTTCCTCTTAGGCCTTTAACGTATTTATTCTTCATCTTAGGTATTTTACGTATTTATTCTTCATCTTAGGTATTTTACGTATTTATTCTTTGCACTCTTACAACTACGTTCTCCTTCCATTTGCAAAAAAAAGCCACAGCTGCTTCATTCAACGGTAAAATACAAGTTTCCTAAGAGCTTCATGACTTTTCCGAGATTATGTGGCTTTTACCGATTGATGTTTAACTTGTTCATTCATTGAATTCCCAAATAAAAGATTAAAACCCAGTGTTGAACTAAACGTTAATCATCCATGAAGAGGAGTTTATTTTGCAGATGAATCCAGTGGACAGCTGATGAAGGCACGAATACATCGTTTAGGTATTTATTCCAGCGGATGAAGGCATTTAGGGATTTATTCTTTGCTCTTAAATATTTTACGTATTTATTATTCGCGCTGAAACAACAACGTTTTCCTTGCAATTGCACACAAAAAAAGCTGCAACTGCTCAATTCGTTGGTGAAAAAGCATCGCATCGACATTCCTGAGCGTTTAAGATGCGGTGACAGCGAAAGTCCATAAAGGGACCCGGTGGCACGAGGAGGTCAAACCAATCTTTAGGAGGCCGTGGGGTCGAGCCCAGAGTGAGTTCCAGTGGGTCCTTAAGCACGAGGCTCAACGCCGTCTGAATTCACTTCATACAGCCACTCCCCCTCTCTATTGATCCCGGGTCCTTTAAGTGTCGCTTAAAACCTTCGAGAGAAACTCTAATGTCCAGACAGAGAATCAACCGCAGTTGGTAGGTTGTTACATCGAGGCGTAGCGTTGGCTGGCAGGGACACTGCAGCCACGCCCCCCCCCCCCCCCATCCCCCACAGTATACAAATAGTCGATATTATGTTGAACAGGCAAACTTCATTAAAATATATTAACATTTGTGTAACTTGGATCTGATTCAAACATAATAACTGTAATGCAACCGTAATTTAAATAATAATGATTAAATATATATATATATGTGTAAATATATATGTATGTATCTATACATATATATATATACATATATATATAGATATACTGTACATATATAACAATGCAAATGAATTTGAAAATATATTGTGAACAATTAACAGGCAATTTAAATTAACAATATATTATTAAATATTATATTATATAAATTATTATTATATAATAGATATAATTATTATAATAATAATAATAATGATTATATATATATATAACAATGCGAATTAATTTGAACATGTATTGTGCACAATTAAACGGCAATTCAAATTAAAATATTGGAGTCTTTCCCAACATTTCATGACTAGTCCCTCTGGACCAGATGCAAACCTACGCCCTTGTGTTACATAACACAGTAATGCAGCTTTGAGGCCGTCCGGTCAGTCCACATTCCTCTGGGCTCTATTATCACAAACAGATTGAGGCCTTCAATCCATCTTCATCGTTTCAAAAAGGCACACCGGCGGTGATTTGCATGGAGGCAATCACATTGTGTGTTATTAAATTAAGATAACGGCTTCTCATACGGTGTCTGGTAATCAGCAGGCGGCGCCTCCTTCCAACTGGGGAGCAGAGAGTGTGTCTAATTCCCACCCTGTTTAATTTGATATCATCCAGGATGTGTTTCATTCAACGTAATTTGCGATCCATTGTTTTTGACAAAGAAAGATGGCCGTTCACCACGTTTTCGGCACATAATCAGTAATGTGTGATTAGTGTAATCAATATTAGTGGAATAAATTCTTTCCGGAGCAATAACAAGGTTAGAGGAAACAACGCGATGACTTTAACCGTTTCCTCTCTGACACGTCGGGAAAACAAAGGACTCTCTGAAAAAAAAAAATCCTCTTTTTAATTTGTCATCGAATGAACTGCCACGTTTGTTAAATCATTTGCACACATTGTACGCGCTGCTACCCGCTCGCGGGCTTTCATCTCGAACTAAGTAGGACAAAAGCTTGTCACTATTAAGTGGATGACAGCGCTCGGCGCTTCCTGTCACCGATGGTTTTCCATCTGTCAGCGAATGAGAGCGATCAGAGAGAAAGTTTGAACTCTCTTCCCCCGCCTCCCACATCTAGAGCATCTCATGCTCGTCAGCCCCGAAATATAATTTGGCATTATTGGCTTTAAAACTTAGTACAGCCAATGAGTTTAGCTCAAAGTAAATGATGCACAGAGTGACCTGTGAGGCCAGGTTGCTATATATATATAACATATATATTATATATATATATATTATATATTATATGTATTATAAATATTATATATATATGATGAATATACAGGACTGTCTCAGAAAATTAGAATATTGTGATGAAGTTCTTTATTTTCTGCAATGCAATTAAAAAAACAAAAATGTCATGCATTCTGGATTCATTACAAATCAACTGAAATATTGCAAGCCTTTTATTCTTTTAATATTGCTGATTATGGCTTACAGCTTAAGAAAACTCAAATATCCTATCTCTAAATATTAGAATATCATGAAAAGTATACTAGTAGGGTATTAAACAAATCACTTGAATTGTCTAATTAACTCGAAACACCTGCAAGGGTTTCCTGAGCCTTGACAAACACTCAGCTGTTATAAATCTTTTTTTTTACTTGGTCTGAGGAAATATTAAAATTTTATGAGATAGGATTTTAGAGTTTTCTTAAGCTGTAAGCCATAATCAGCAATATTAAAAGAATAAAAGGCTTGCAATATTTCAGTTGATTTGTAATGAATCCAGAATGCATGACATTTTTGTTTTTTTAATTGCATTACAGAAAATAAAGAACTTCATCACAATATTCTAATTTTCTGAGACAGTCCTGTATATATATTATATATATATAGTATATATATACATATATATTATATATATATATATATATATGTATTATATATATGATATATATATTATATATATATAAATGTATATAATATGTTCTTTGCATTATTATATTTTGTTCCATTGATTGGTATATTTGACACTAAACTAGTTCATCTTTATCTCAGTGATAGAGTCCAAATGAGCATAAATATCACTATGACCCTGACATTCTGTCTCTAACATTGGATATCCAGGGGGACCACCAGTCATAACGCTCCCCTTGGGGCTAAGCCCCTCCCCTTTCTTTGAATCCCACAAACGCCCCTGATCTATATCAGCTTGATCTACGTGGCGTAAAAGAAGAAGGTGTTGTTCTTGTCTCGCTGACCCCCGTGGACCCCTTGCTGTTGCAGGTCACAGGGTCCGTAACCCGTGTTCTCTGGGAACCATCAGGAAACCCTTTGCTATGCCTCACTGGACTTAATGTCCACTGTTTTTCAAAATCAACTCGTCTAATTGCTTGAATCACAAATGTTCTTGCGAAACAAGACAGAAGTGTTAGTCGGATGAGATTTGGAGCGATACCATTGGCTCGGTAGGTTTTTCCCGAGGTGTGGAACGTGACTGCGTACCTTCCGAATCTCACCGGCAATCAGTCAAAGCCTGACTGACAACTGCAGCTGTACCTGTCGGCCGCTTGTGTTCCTTATGTAACACAAAGTGTTACTTTCTTTCTCCTGGCGCTGCCGAGGGGATCTGAGCCTGTTCCGCTGTTATCTGACAGCAGCGGGCCAGAGACGGCCGACACCCCCCAACATGAAACCGGCTGATGGCAACAACTCTTTATCTGCAGGCCGACAGCCACGGAGACCCAGACAGCAGAAACGGGCCGAAACTTCTCCGCCTCAACCCCTTTAACCCCTTCAACCCCATCAACCCCTCAACCCCTTTAACCCCTTCAACCCCATCAACCCCATCAACCCCTCAACCCCATCAACCCCCTCATCCCCCTCAACCCCTTTAACCCCCTCAACCCCTTTAACCCCCACAACCCCATCAACCCCCTCATCCCCCTCAACCACATCAACCCCATCAACCCCCTCATCCCCTCAACCCCTTTAACCCCACAACCCATCAACCCCATCAACCCCTCATCCCCTCAACCCCATCAACCCCATCAACCCCTCAACCCCATCAACCCCATCAACCCCCTCATCCCCCTCAACCCCTTTAACCCCCTCAACCCCTTTAACCCCCACAACCCCATCAACCCCTCCTCAACCCCATCAACCCCATCAACCCCCTCATCCCCCTCAACCCCCTCAACCCCTCAACCCCTTTAACCCCCACAACCCCCTCAACCCCTTTAACCCCCTCAACGCCATCAACCCCCTCCCTTCACGGGCAGAAACCAATGCCTTGACGACAAATGTTCGAGGAGTTACTTTTCTATCCTCAGGAGGAAGTAACAGCAATCTCTCAATACATAAACTTTGGATATGTCTGTAAGGAAAATCAGTGGGTACACTAAGTACACTGAGTACATTGAGTACACTGAGTACACTGAGTACATTGAGTACACTGAGTCCAGTGGGTAAGTGCCCATCACTTGGTCTGGAGCACTTCATAGCCCTTTGTGACTCGACTAGAGTTGATTTTCCATGACCCCAAATATATATATATATACCGTATTTACCAAAATCTTGATGAAAATGTATCTTACACATTTAAATAACAGCTGCAGACTACGACACTGTGCACAACTTATTTTACAAGCTTCAAACCGACTGAAAGTGGAAGCGGTTTGACATGCATAATTAAATGTAATCACTCTATTGGTGTTGTTCCAATGCTGATTACTTCTCCACACAGAGAACCACGAACCGACCGTCGCAGCGTACTGTTTTAGGGTCGTGGGTACACATCAACACAGGAAATGTCACAAAACTTTTGAAAATAGAAATAGAAATGAGGGCGGCTGTCACTCGCGGAGCAGCTCAAACAACCCAAAGCCTCGTTTCCTCGTCTGATTGTGTCTCTTTTTTCCACCCGCGGCTTTTTTTAAATTCAATCCATTCCTTTCCTCGCACCTTGTTTGTGTAATTTAGCCTCGGAGAGAAACGCTGCTGCACGGAGAGAGAGAGAGGGATGGGGTGCCGATATGTGTGCAGGTATGACGTTACCGCCTCCAGCCAAACACCGGCAAACCCCACACACACAAACGCACCGCCGACACGCGCGGTACGACAAACGAGTGGCGAAACGAAGGCGCTAACTGAGCTAACGCGGATATTAGCGCCGCCGCTCTTCGGGTGGATGTGTTGACATTCACTTTTTTTTCTTTAATGAGAGCGAGGAGGACCGAATGGTGCGACGCCCATCACCATGTGTCATTCGCGGCGACCTGTGTTTGCAGAACCTCAGAACTAAAAGGAGTCAGCGGTGGAAACAAACTCATGCTAACGGAATGATGCTAACGGAAGATGAATTCTTTAATACAGATGGCATCCTCCCTTTACTCCCGTCATGTGTGTTACTCAGACCAATGGAGGAGTGGAGTGAGCTTTCTCTGAACCCCGTGGTCAATTCATTCAAACAATAGAGCTTTCACTGCAAAGGGGAAGCCGGTCGGCTCCATTTCATTTCCCCGTCTGTTGAAGGCGCTCTCGGCCTTGTTGGTTCGGGTTGTTTTTTTGCTCTTTGTTCAGATTGATTTGATTCAATGTGGTGATGTCGCTCTTAAAATGTTCTTTTGAAGCACTCGTGCAATAAAGAAAGTGGATACGGGGGTCCAATGGAGGACGACCAGAAAGATAGATGCATGGTTCCTTTGGTATCAGCGGTGAGTCATAACCAGAGGTAAAAACAATGAAGAGAAATATATTTTAAAAACAATGTAAATATTGGGCTGAGAAGCCTCAGGTTCCGTATAAATGGTTCTCCAAAAGTAACGGATTCATAGCTAAAAACAGTTCGCTGACCCTATAAATGAAATAATACCGAGCTAACAACAGTATATAAATGGTTTTGATAGACAGCTACGTGGCGGTTAAATGGCTGAAACATCCAGCGTCCGTCACTTTAAGGTGGCGGTTGAGCAAATGCAAACGGTGATGGTTCAATATCCTGAGAACATACTGCGCTGATTTATAATACATGTTGTGAAATGTCAACCAATCTTAAAATCAATTCAAAGGAACCGATTTGCAACGCGACAATGGAGGGGAGGTCGAGTGCATCTGACGCGGCCGCAGGGCGTCTTCGGAGACCTCGGCTGGGAACCGCTGCGAGAAAGCGTATATTTGTACATGAGGAGTCACACCTGCTCGTAACCTGACGTCGAAAAACTACCGACGCTCTGTTTTCTATACGCCGGGGAGAGCGAGCGCTCTCATTGGCCGACAGCCTCGTCACGCCGCGGTGGCGCCGGTTCAGCGTTACATTTTTCTCTCTCGCTCCTTCCTGCTCCGTCACCAGCGTCTCTCCGTCTGTTCCGCCTCTGTTCCCTATCTCCGTTTCACTCTTCCGTCGCTCCATCCCCCCCGCCCCCCCTCCATTCCCCTCCATCCGTGTGAAGCTGTTCCAGTGCGTGATCAAAGCGGCGCACGCCGGAGTTCTTTCCTCCTTCTGTCAGAAGCGGAGAGACGAGGGGAAACAAAGGCCTCACAGTAGTCTGCCACAAATAACCTCTTCACAACACACACACACACACACACACACACACACACATATACGCAGACCAAAATAAATGCGAGTGAGGCAATTTCCCGTCTGAGAGCAGCGAGTGCACGTCGCCACTTGTTGGGTTTCTCCAAGTGATCCCCGGCATAAAAGGATGCAGCTTCTAATTATCTGTCGTTCACTCGACGTAGAAAACGACTAAAAGGCGTCGCAGAAAAGAGACAAAAAAATCCGAGAGCGGGCAGACGGGGCGACGCTCAGACAGGAAGTGATGAAGTCAGAGGAGAGAAGACTAAATATCCACTTGTCGTTGTGGTGCTTGTTTTTTTAGACGAAGGTTAGCATCGAACATTTTTTTGTGGGTGTTTTTTTTTAGGTGTTAGTTTTCATTTCATTTCATTCATTTATTTATTTGTACAGGGACCGTACACATTAATCAACCCATGGGTAAATGTGTTAACGTTAGCTAAGGCTCAAATTTTAGTGAATTATATTCCATGTTCCAGTGGAGGCAGCGTGGAGGAGGAGCCTGATGGAGCCTCTGTGGAGCGGAGGCAGAGAGAGTTTATTTGTTTATTTGTTTATTTGACATGTGGCTGCTCTGAGCCCCTCAGGTCTCCTTCTATTATCCTAGTATCCTAGTATTACAGTCATTTTATAGTCGTATTATAGTAGTGTTATAGTAGTCTTAGTAGTAGTATTGTAGTAGTATTGCAGTAGTATTATAGTAGTATCTTGGAAGTATTATAGTAGTATTATTGTAGTATTATAGTAATATTATAGGAGTATTATAGTAGTATCATTGAAGTATTATAGTAGTATTATAGTAGTACCATAGTAGTATTATAGTAGTATCATAGTAGTAATATAGTAGTATTATTCTAGTCTTATAGTAGTAAAATAGTAGTATTATAGTAGTTATATAGTATTATAGTAGTAATATAGTATTATAGAAGTCATATAGTATTATAGCAGTAATATAGTAGTATCATAGTAGTAATATAGTCGTATTATACTTGTCTTATAATAGTAAAATAGTAGTATTATAGTAGTATTATAGTAGTTATATAGTATTATAGTGGTAATATAGTAGTATTATAGTATTTTAGTAGTAATATAGTAGTAATATAGTAGTATCATAGTAGTAATATAGTATTATACTAGACTTATAATAGTAAAATAGTAGTATTATAGTAGTAATATAATAGTATTATAGTATTTTAGAAGTAATATAGTAGTATTATAGTAGTAATATAGTAGTATTATAGTATTATAGTAGTAATATAGTCGTATCATAGTCGTTGACATGTGCTCTGAGCCCCTCAGGTCTCCTCCAGACCGCCTCCAGCCGACATTACTCTGTGTTCTTTGCATTATTCGGTGGTCAAATTCCTTCTTTTCAGATTAAGATGATTTAAAAAAATGAAACCTGCAGGTCCAAAAACTGATGTGAGATCTGAAGGTAGAGCAACGGGCGCCTCACTTTGGTTTTTACTCCAATTCGTCCTCCGGCAGCTCGACGACACCCGTCTGTCTGAGACGTAACGGCCAATAAACGGGTTCATCAGGTATTTACCGCTCCAATTATGAACCGCTGAGCTTTGGAAACGCTCTGTTGTTCCAGAGAGCGTGAACCAGGAAGCAGAGACATCATGAACGAGCAGTCCACAAACGATGGAACGGCATTCACGTCATCTTTTTTCATCCCTCGTATTGATGGATTGTCTGGGATCGCGGCTCCGCGGCTCGGTGATATCGAGTCCCTGCTCCACGCCTGGCAGGCAGCGGGGAAACTGTGTGGCTCATTATCCTCCATTAGGCTTTTCTTTTCTTCTTCTTCTCTTTTTTTGTTGGCAGAATCAGTGCGGAGGCAGCTGTGGGCCTCATAACGAGCTGGAATCACAAACCTGAACCGCTCCTTGCATTCAGAGAGAGAATATCAGAGAAGTATTATGGGAGTATCAGAGGAGTATCATAGGAGTATTATAGTATTATCATATGAGTATTAGAGGAGTATTATAGGAGTATCATAGGAGTATTATAGGAGTATCATAGGAGTATTATAGAAGTATCAGAGGAGTATCATAGGAGGATTAGAGGAGTATCATAGGAGTATCCTATGAGTATTATGGTCGTATCATAGGAGTATCATAGGAGTATTAGAGGAGTATTATAGGAGTATCACAGGAGTATTAGAGGAGTATCATATGGAGTATTATAGGAGTATCATAGGAGTATCATAGGAGTATTAGAGGAGTATCATAGGAGTATTATGGGAGTATCATAGGAGTATTAGAGGAGTATTATAGGAGTATCGTAGGAGTATTATAGGAGTATCATATGAGTATTAGAGGAGTATTATAGGAGTATCGTAGGAGTATTATAGGAGTATCATAGGAGTATTATAGGAGTGTCATAGGAGTATTATGGGAGTATCACAGGAGTATTATCGAAGTATCAGAGGAGTATCATAGGAGGATTAGAGGAGTATCATAGGAGTATCATATGAGTATGAGAGGAGTATCATAGGAGTATCATATGAGTATTAGAGGAGTATCGTAGGAGTATTATTGGAGTATCATAGGAGTATTAGGGGAGTATCATAGGAGTATTAGAGGAGTATCATAGGAGTATCATAGGAGTATTATGGGAGTATCAGAGTATCATGAGTATTAGAGGAGTATCATAGGAGTATCATAGGAGTATTATAGGAGTATTATAGAAGTATCATAGGAGTATTATAGAAGTATCATATGAGTATTAGAGGAGTATTATAGGAGTATCATAGGAGTATTATAGAAGTATCATGAGTATCAGAGGAGTATTATAGGAGTATCATATGAGTATCAGAGGAGTATTATAGGAGTATCATATGAGTATTAGATGAGTATCATAGAAGTATCATATGAGTATCATAGGAGTATTAGAGGAGTATCATAGGAGTATTATAGAAGTATCATAGGAGTATTATAGAAGTATCATAGTATTACAGTAGTATTACAGTAGTATTACAGTAGTATTATAGTAGTATTACAGTAGTATTATTGTAGTATTACAGTAGTATTACAGTAGTATTATTGTAGTATTACAGTAGTATTACAGTAGTATTATAGTAGTATTACAGTAGTATTATAGTAGTATTATAGTAGTATTATAGTAGTATTACAGTAGTATTACAGTAGTAGTATTGTAGTATTATTGTAGTATTACAGTAGTATTATTGTAGTATTACAGTAGTATTACAGTAGTATTACAGTAGTATTACAGTAGTATTATTGTAGTATTACAGTAGTATTACAGTAGTATTATTGTAGTATTATTGTAGTATTACAGTAGTATTACAGTAGTATTATAGTAGTATTACAGTAGTATTATAGTAGTATTACAGTAGTATTACAGTAGTATTACAGTAGTATTACAGTAGTATTATTGTAGTATTACAGTAGTATTACAGTAGTATTATGGTATGACACCAGTCCATCCGTCCTGACTCGAGTCTCTTTCTCTTTCTTCTGGCGGTCGCTCTGGGATCGTTTATTCGGGTCTGCTCTGTTTATCTCCATAAACGTCCTCCGCCTCCTCTCCGGCGGGAAACGCTGTCGGCGGACGGTCCCCGTGTTGTTTGGTAATCTCCCGTTTGGGTCATAATTGTCGTGTTGTGTGTGTTTTTTTAATCTCGCCGTGTTTGAACAGCTTGGAAGCTGTTAGAGAACATGAAGCTGAACATGAAGCTGAACATGAAGCTGAATATAAAGCTGAGCATGAAGCTGAACATGAAGCTGAGCATGAAGCTGAGCATGAAGCTGAACATGAAGCTGAACATGAAGCTGAAAATGAAGCTGAGCATGAAGCTGAGCATGAAGCTGAACATGAAGCTGAACATGAAGCTGAGCATGAAGCTGAACATGAAGTTGAGCTTGAAGCTGAGCATGAAGCTGAGCATGAAGTTGAACATGAAGCTGAACATGAAGCTGAGCATGAAGCTGAACCAACCCTGTATCACAAAAATTACGTTCCCCCAGACCTAAAATGCAATTTGCAGTTACGTTTGACTGAAACGTATTTCTCTCCAAATTACGTTTGCATTTGACGTATTATAATTACAAATACGTCTGATCAACGTATCTTTGCCGTTTGTTAGGCCTATCTCTCTTTTCTACAATGCTGTTATGAATTGTAAAAAGCGTCCTCTAGTCTTATTTATTATTATTTTATCTGTTGTTTCGTCTGCGTATTATGACAGCAATAGGCGTTGTAAAGGATCATATGAATTGGCGTGAAGACTTACTGCTGGTGACTCTCCTTTATTTTCTTTTTTTAGGTGACAATACATTAATTAAAACTCGTACACTATCACCACCTCATCACCACCTTAACAGAGTTAGTCCAATACGGGTCAAATCAACTATTAAACTTGTTATAAAATGCGCATCTGTCCGTAATCTATACCATAAAGTTCGCATTTTAACCTAAAAAAAGTGCGCTTCCTTTTAACCTTTCAAAATAAAAGTCCGATTTATCTGTTAAGCGGAAGTAGTATAAAACGTCTATATTTATTCAAACAATACAATATAAAAGGCATACATACATCAAAATCAAAAAGGAAAATGCTAAACAGTCAAACAACTCAAAACAATAAACCCTTCATGGCGTTATTTACAGGCGTATTTACTTCTCATCAAACAAAAGAGCAGGTACCCGGAAAAATCTGGGAAATAATTTGGGAATTGTAAATAAAACATGATTTACCCTTCAACTTCCACTGATATGCATGCAAACTAAGACATCATTTCACACACACACACACACACACACTGACAGAAACACATAGACACTCATATACACACACACAGGCAGAGACACACACATACTCACACACAGACACACACTCTCATACGCACACACTCTTACACACACACACACACACTCTTACACACTCACACACAGACAGACTCACACACACACACACAGAATGACAGACACACACAGACACACACTCTCACACAGACACACACATACAGACACTCACATACATACAAACACAGGCAGAATCACACACATGCACACACACACACACCCACACACACACAAATACACATGCACACACGCATACTCTGCAGACTGACCCTTGACCTCCCAATTGTCTCTCAGATATAACCCTACTGCTTTATATTTAATATATTATATTTACCTAAATATAAGACTTTGAGGTCGTGGGGGGAATCCCCTCCAAAACTTTCACAAGAGAAAATTGTCACCGTGCCAATAACCCTTATACGATCCTTAAAACCAGTCTTTTAGTTAATTTTTCATACATTCAATCAACTTAAAGATCTGGATTCTTTTCAAATTCAAAGAAGGGCATCTGAATATGAATACCCTACAGGTTTGGACCGATAGCTCTGAGTTAAGGGCCCCGAAAACAGGTCCAAAGGGTCAAATTGGGCCTTATTCTCTTAAATTTGCATATTTTTTGACAAGTGCAAAAATGGCCATAATCTCCTAAATATTCATCCTGGAAATCCCAAATTGGACACAGACACTCAGGACAGGGCCTACAATGAGGTGATGGGGTGAAATTTCCTCCGAAACACCCACAAGAGTTAATTGGCTGTCTGAAATCCAGCACTTGAAGAGGGTGTGTGGTTTAACAAATCTGAGACCCTGTTGTGAGCTTGGGCTGATTTTAACTTTTTTTTCTTCTAAACATGTCAGAGTTTAGCTTTCTTTTGCATGTTGTAGCCCCTCCCAAATGGGTCCCAACCATGTAGGCTGGCCACATATAGCACTTAGCATCCCTGCTTGGGAAGGGTTTAAAAACCCGGAAAAAACAAAATTCCTTCCTTCAAAGGTTAACAACTCCTTAAATGTTTGTACTATATGAACAATTTCAATTGTATTCTACCCCATTTAGGAGTGGCTACAACCTGGAAAAGAAAGCTAAGCTCTGACATGTTTACCCAATTTGACCCTTTGGACCTGTTTTTGGGGCCCTTAACTCAGAGCTATCGGTCCAAAACTGTTGGGTATTCATATTCAGAGGCCCCTCTTTGAAATTGAAAAGAATCCAGATCTTTAAGTTGATTGAAAGTATAAAAAATGTACTAAAAGACTGGTTTTAAGGATCGTACAAGGGTTATTGGCACGGTGACAATTTTCTCTTGTGAATCTTTTGGAGGGGATTCCCCCCACGACCTCAAAGTCTTATATTTAGGTAAATATAATATATTTAATATATAGCAGTAGGGTTATATCTGAGAGACAATTGGGAGGTCAAGGGTCAGTCTGCAGAGTATGCGTGTGTGTGCATGTGTAAATGTGTGTGTGTGTGAGTGTGTGTCTCTGCCTGTGTGTGTATGTATGTGAGTGTCTGTATGTGTGTCTGAGTGTGTGTCTGTCATTCTGTGTGTGTGTGTGTGAGTGTGTGTCTGTCTGTGTGTGTGTGCGTGTGTACGTGTGTGCGTGAGAGTGTGTGTCTGTGTGTGTGAGTATGTGTGTGTCTCTGCCTGTGTGTGTGTACGTATATGAGTGTCTATGTGTGTGTGTGTGTGTGTGTGTGTGTGTGTGTGTGTGTGTGTGTGTGTGAAACGATGTATTAGTTTGCATGCATATCAGTGGAAGTTGAAGCGTAAATCATGTTTTATTTAGAATTCCCAAATTATTTCCTAGATTTTTCCGGGTACCTGCTCTTTTTGTTTGATGAAAAATAAATACGCCTGTAAATAATGCCATGAAGGGTTTATTGTTTTGAGTTGTTTGACTGTTTGGCATTTTCCTTATTGATTTTGATGTATGTATGCCTTTTATATTGTATTGTTTGAATAAATATAGACGTTTTATACTACTTCCGCTTAACAGATAAATCGGACTTTTATTTTGAAAGGTTAAAAGGAAACACACTTTTCTTTTAGGTTAAAATGCGAACTTTATGGTATAGATTACGGACAGATGCGCATTTTATAACAAGTTTAATAATTGATTTGACCCGTATGGGACTAACTCTGTTTCGGTGGTGATGAGGTCGTGATAGTGTACGAGTTTTAATTAATGTATTGTCACCTAAAAAAAGAAAATAAAGGAGAGTAACCAGCAGTAAGTCTTCACGCCAATTCATATGATCCGTTACAAAACTTATTGCTGTCAGAATACGCAGGCGAAACAACATATATAACATAATAATAAATAAGGCTAGAGGACGCTTTTTACAATTCATAACAGCATTGTAGAAAAGAGAGATAACAAACGGCAAAGATACGTTGATCAGAGACGTATTTGTTATTATAATACGTCAAATACAAATGTAATCTGGAGAGAAATACGTTTCAGTCAAACGTAACTGCAAATTGCATTTTAGGTCTGGGGGAACGTAATTTTTGTGATACAGGGTTGAGTTGAACATGAAGCTGAACGTGAAGCTGAACGTGAAGCTGAGCGTGAAGCTGAACGTGAAGCTGAACGTGAAGCTGAGCGTGAAGCTGAACGTGAAGATGGCGCGGCTGTGTCCAGTCGCCGTCGCGGCAGCTCCGCGGAGATTGTGCGCTCTTTTAGTTTTTGTGTTTATTTTTAATATTTTCTTTGCCACAAACACATCGGCACTAACAACATACGACCGCAGCACACTTTTGGACATAAACTTTTGCGCAAAACAAGGGTTTTTGTCCACTTTTTCCATCGATCCAGCGTGGCCGGCAGAGATTGCGAGCGAACCACAACAACAACAGTGGAGCCGCTACTACGGGAGACGACGAAAACATCGAGCGAAACGGAGCGGAATTCGGAACAGACTGAGAGTTCAAGCCCACCGTCCACCTTTGCCCAGCATCCTTCTTGCTAACGTCCAGTCTCTGGAAAATAAGATGGATGATTTTAGGGCAAGGATCAGATTCCAACGGACATGCGGGATTGTAACATCTTTTGTCTGACGGAAACTTGGCTGACCCGCTGGTGCGGATCGAGTCATATGCCCAACCGAGTCCTTCTCTGTTTTCCGTGCAGACAGAACGGAAGAGTCTGGTAAATCTAAGGGTGGAGGGTTTGCTTCATGACAAACAACATGTGGTGTGACCCCAAGAACATTAAGACTCTTTCTCGTTCCTGCTCGCCGAACCTGGAACATCTGACGATCTCATGCCGTCCATTCTACCTTCCCGGGAGTTCAGCTCGGTCATCACCACAGCCGTCTACATTCCACCACAAGCGGACACCGACGTAGCACTATCGGACCTACATGATGTGTTATGTCGGCATCAGAACAAGTATCCCGCGCAGCTGTGGTGGTGGCTGGGGACTTTAACAAGGCAAACCTAAAAAGTCATGCGAACTTTCACCAGCACATTACGTGTGCTACCAGAGGAAAGAACATTGGACCACTGCTATACGCCATTCAAGAGAGGCTACAAGGCTGTCTCTCTCCTCCGTTAGCAAATCAGACCATGCCGCCATTTTCTGCTTCCGGAGTATAAACAAAGGATCGCGCGGAAGCGGTAGTGACGAGGAACGTAATGCGGTGGTCTGACCAATCAGAGGCTGAGCTACAGGACGCTCTACGTATCGTCGACTGGGACATGATCCAATCCAGTTCCAGTGACGTCAGCGAGTTTATGAAGTAGCAATGAGCCTCATAGCAACGCTTAACGGACACCATCGTCCACACGGTTATAGTTAGGGTCTTTCCTAACCAAAAGCCGTGGGTTGATAGATCCATCCGTGAAGCTGTGAACGCCCGTACTGCTGCCTATAACTCCGGTCTTGTATCCGGCAACATGGACGAGTACAAGGCAGCGGTCTATGGACTGAGGAGGCGGTGAAGGACGCCAAAAGGAGGTACCGAGACAGAGTGGAATCACAGATGGAGCAGCGCGACACCAGGCGCCTATGGCAGGGGCTACGGACTATCACAAACTACCAGAGCAGACCCGCGCAATGGTGAGTGCCGACGCATCCCTAGCGGACGACCTGAACTCATTTTATGCACGGTTTGAGGCTAGCAACAACAGCGCTAGCTCGCCGGCTAACAACAACACCGTTAAGCGTAGCCGAGGTGAGTTCTACCGCTGGGGATGAACACACACTCTCTGTGACCGAGCACAGTGTGAGGAGGGCTCTGTTGAGGGTGAACACCAGGAAAGCTGCAGGTCCAGATGGCATATCTGGGCGAGTACTGAAGACCTGTGCTAACCAGCTAGCTCCAGTGTTCACCACAATATTCAACCTCTCCTGGCTGAGTCCGTGGTCCCGCCTGCTTCAAGAGATCCACTATTGTCCCTGTGCCCAAGAATGCTTCTCCAGCATGTATGAATGACTACCGACCGGTGGCCCTCACCTCGGTGGTCATGAAATGCTGAGAGGCTGATAAAGGACTACATCTGCGCCTTCCTCCCTTCCTCCATGGACCCGCTGCAGTTTGCTTATCGCCCAAACAGATCCACGGATGATGCTGTCTCCCAGGTACTGCACACCACACTCTCTCATCTGGACAGCCAGAGGGGGCTATGTGAGACTGCTGTTCATTGATTATAGTTCAGCTTTCAACACCATAGTCCCTCCAGACTGGCGGCAAGCTGATTGAGCTGGGACTGAACACCCCTGTGTGCTTGGATCCTGGACTTCCTGACCGCCAGGCCACAGGTGGTCAGGGTGGGCAGACACACCTCAAATCCCTCACCCTGAACACAGGATCCCCCAGGGTTGCGTCCTCAGCCCCTACTGTACTCCCTGTACACACATGACTGTGTGGCCAGGTTCAGCTCAACACCATCATCAAGTTTGCGGATGACACAGTGGTGGTGGGCCTGATCTCCGACAACGACGAGAAGGCCTACCTGGAGGAAGTTGCTGATCTGTCACTCTGGTGCCAGGACAACAGCCTCATCATGAATGTCACCAAAACTAAGGAGCTGATTGTGGACTTTAGGAGGGTACAACAACAGAGGACGTACTCACCACTGGGGATTAACGGGACTACTGTGGAGAGGGTGAGCGGGTATAAATACCTGGGAGTCCACATCACCGAGGATCTGACATGGTCAACAAACACAGACACTCTGGTGAGAAAGGCAAGGCAGCGCCTCTACCACCTCAGGCAGCTGAGGAAATTTAAAGTTTCCCAGAGGATCCTTCAGTCCTTCTACTCTGGAGCTGTAGAGAGCGTCCTGACAGGAAGCATCACAGCCTGGTTTGGCAACTGCTCCGCTCAGGACAGGAAGGCTCTGCAGAGAGTAGTGCGTTCGGCTGAGCGCACTATTGGAACTACACTCCCACCCTGCAGGACTTGTACACCAGGAGGTGCAGAACCAGAGCCGGCAGGATCATGAAGGATCCTCACCACCCCAACAACAGACTGTTTCAGCTGCTGCGGTCAGGCAGGCGCCTCCGTAGTCACGCTGCAAGAACAGAGAGACTGAGACGGAGTTTCTTTCCTCAGGCCATCAGGATTGTGAACTCCGACCTCACCAGGACCCCACATAGACCCACACAACTGCCCTCTTAGGCACACACACACACACACACACACACACACACACACTTACTGTAAATATTGTGTTGTTTTTATTGTAAATAGTGTGTACTTGTTGCCCTTGCACATTCCTGCTGAGCATTGCCACTTTCACTGCACACCCTGTGTGTGTATGTGACAAATAAAATCTTGAATCTTGAATCTTGAATCTTGAAGGGGCAGGGAGGACGGAGGCGGAGACGGAGAGAGAGACGGAGAGCGGAGAGAGACGGAGAGGCGGAGGCGGAGAGAAGGAGACGGAGAGACGGAGGGAGACGGAGGAGACGGAGAGACGGAGAGGCGGAGAGAAGGAGACGGAGGCGGAGAGACGGAGAGCGGAGAGAAGGAGAGAGAGAGAGGAGGCGGAG
>NC_079406.1:2281360-2326360 GCF_029220125.1 Pseudoliparis swirei | reverse complement strand
CTGTTCTCTCGTCTCCTGTTCTCTCGTCTCCTGTTCTCTCGTCTCCTGTTCCCTTGTCTCCTGTTCCCTCCTCTCCTGTTCCCTTGTCTCCTGTTCCCTCCTCTCCTGTTCTCTCGTCTCCTGCTCCCTTGTCTCCTGTTCCCTCCTCTCCTGTTCTCTCATCTCCTGTTCCCTCGTCTCCTGTTCTCTCGTCTCCTGTTCCCTCGTCTCCTGTTCTCTCCTCTCCTGTTCCCTCGTCTCCTGTTCTCTCGTCTCCTGTTCTCTCATCTCCTGTTCTCTCATCTCCTGTTCCCTCATCTCCTGTTCTCTCGTCTCCTGTTCTCTAATCTCCTGTTCTCTCGTCTCCTGTTCTCTCGTCTCCTGTTCCCTCATCTCCTGTTCTCTCATCTCCTGTTCTCTCATCTCCTGTTCCCTTGTCTCCTGTTCCCTCATCTCCTGTTCTCTAATCTCCTGTTCTCTCATCTCCTGTTCTCTCGTCTCCTGTTCCCTCATCTCCTGTTCTCTCATCTCCTGTTCTCTCATCTCCTGTTCCCTTGTCTCCTGTTCCCTCATCTCCTGTTCTCTCATCTCCTGTTCTCTCATCTCCTGTTCCCTCGTCTCCTGTTCCCTCATCTCCTGTTCCCTCATCTCCTGTTCTCTCATCTCCTGTTCTCTCATCTCCTGTTCCCTCGTCTCCTGTTCCCTCATCTCCTGTTCCCTCGTCTCCTGTTCCCTCATCTCCTGTTCTCTAATCTCCTGTTCTCTCATCTCCTGTTCCTCATCTCCTGTTCCCTCGTCTCCTGTTCCCTCATCTCCTGTTCTCTAATCTCCTGTTCTCTCATCTCCTGTTCCCTCATCTCCTGTTCTCTCATCTCCTGTTCTCTCATCTCCTGTTCTCTCGTCTCCTGTTCCCTCTTCTCCTGTTCTCTCGTCTCCTGTTCCCTCATCTCCTGTTCCCTCATCTCCTGTTCTCTCGTCTCCTGTTCCCTCGTCTCCTGTTCTCTCGTCTCCTGTTCTCTCATCTCCTGTTCTCTCGTCTCCTGTTCTCTCGTCTCCTGTTCCCTCGTCTCCTGTTCTCTCGTCTCCTGTTCTCTCGTCTCCTGTTCCCTCATCTCCTGTTCTCTCGTCTCCTGTTCTCTCGTCTCCTGTTCTCTCGTCTCCTGTTCTCTCATCTCCTGTTCTCTCGTCTCCTGTTTCCTCATCTCCTGTTCCCTCGTCTCCTGTTCCCTCGTCTCCTGTTCCCTCCTCTCCTGTTCCCTCGTCTCCTGTTCTCTCGTGTCACGCTCAGCCACTGTGAAGCTCTACTCGCTATTAACACTCACGTGTGGAAGAAACTGTGTTTGGAAAAGTGTGAATTCTTTTTGTTCTCACATTAGTGACTCGAGCTGCTCCGAGCTGCTGGCTCCGTGCTGAGGGATGAGCGCCCCCTGGTGGACGGTACCGCTCTGTGCAGCTCGGTGCCTGAACACTTCTTTGAGAGTCCTGTGCTGCCATCATGTGTCAGGATGATATATATATATATATATATGATAGATATACATGTATATATATATGTGTATATATATATATATATATATAATTATATATATATATAATTTGTTTACTATATATAGATGTATATATATATATATATATATACATATATATATGCTGTCTGCTTTGCACGTGCCTGTTATATTTCAGTTAAAACATTTATCTATCTTCAGAAACATCTTCAAAAGCTCCAGGCTGACACAGAACCTCAAACAGCTCATCACTGTCACAGAGACGTGAAGCCAGTAAAGGTTCTCTGGTCTATTACAGTCCACCAGAACCAGAACCAGTGGTCCGCCGGTCTGGTCCGATAGGTCATCGGCTGCTGCTTGACATTTATAAACGTGCATCTTCGCCTCCGAGCTTCTAATATGACAACATTTCACACAGAAAGGTTAATAGGAGAGCTCAGGCAAATTGAGATAAGGTCAAAGCTCTTCAACTCCAAACACACACACACACACACACACACGCACACACACTCAGCATCCCAAAGAAACAAACAGTTCAATAGAAAGGTATCTGAAAGGTTTGAAGAGCACCGACTCGTAAAAAATGTGTGTGTCCGTGTGTGTGTGCATGCGTGCGTGTGTGTGTGTGTGTCTGTGTGTGTGTGTGTGTGTGTGTGTGTGTGTGTGTGTGTGTGTGTGTGTGTGTGTGTGTGTGTGTGTGTGTGTGTGTGTGTGTGTGTGTGTGTGGCGGTGGAGCGAGGCCCCATGTTGTCGTCAGTCAAGGCGGTTGAATGCAGTTCCCGGTTTCAGCCAGCAGATGGCGCTGCAGCCGGCTGGTGAGGCTCCTGTGTGCAGGCCACGCAGTGATATGACGTCACACGTTGACAAATTGTATCATTTCAAAAGGATGAGGTCAGGTTGACTGGGCTATTTATTCTGAGATTACCCCCCCTCCTCCTCCCCTCCCCTCCCCCCTCTCCCCCCTGCATCGACAGGCCTTAACGTCCTAAGACTGGAGAGTGACTCAGCAGAGGTCACGACCTTTTGGTGAACATGTGACCATGTTGAATCCCAGCTCAAACACATGTGGGCACATATTTACATTTTCTAAATGAACATTTTTTGTTTGATTAGGAACATAATGACGCTATATTCTATTTATTTTCACTTAATTTTTGTGTTTTATGTATTTTCACGTTGAGCTTTGTGTATTTCTACGAAGACCCGACTAAGGACAGAAAACTATCTTTGCGCTATAGATGCTGAGGCATGTGTCCCACGCTATACACGTGCACTTATAAATATAATATAGAATAAAGTCACATCTCAGTCCCCAGATGAGTTTCATGATATTTGTGTTTTCTTCATGTCTTCTAGTCTATTTATATATTTTTAAAGCCCTTCTAAGGACGACCACGTCGCTTTAGCTCGGGCTATAAATGTTGTGCGTTGTGGCTCTGCTCCACATACGTGTTCCTATAAATATATAAACGCCACATGAAGGGTATGAATGTGAAAGGATATAAACAATCTCCTTATAAATACCCTCTGACACACTTCCAGGATGAGGAGTATATTATAAAAGTCCATCATATCATCCGTGTTTGAAGGAGCCCTTTGACCCCATGTATGGTCACGCCTGCCATCAGCGTATGAGTGTGTGTGTGTGTGTGTGTGTGTGTGTGTGCGTGTGTGTGTGTGTGTGAGCGTAACGACCATATGATTGGCTCTTGAGATCCTTATTCCAGCTTCTCATGCAGTGACCCGCTCAGCAGAAATGCTGAGTCATCGATCTATAACCTTATTTTTATCGTAACCCTGGTTCCCCTCAGCGGCTTCCTCTCCTCTTTTCCCTGGAGAGCATTCATATTGATGCCGTGGAGGAAGGCTGACCATGCTCTCTCTCTCTCTCTCTCTCTCTCTCTCTCTCCCCCCCTCCCTCTTATACCCTCACCCTAGATGCAGGCGGGCGTTCACACACCGGCAGATTCACTCAGCTTCCCTCTCCATCTCCGCGTCTCTATCCCTCCCTGCTCTCTCTCTCTCTCTCTCTGGATCTTAGCCCGCTGTTGAACACCGGTAAGAACGAATCCTCTCGCCTTTCATTATGTGTGTGTGTGTGTGTGTGTGTGTGTGTGTGTGTGTGTGTGTGTGTGTGTGTGTGTGTGTGTGTGTGTGTGTGTGTGTGTGTGTGTGTGTGTGTGCGTGCGTGTCTTTTTGGGGATCTCTGGTGCTGGAGGCAAACAAAGGGATCGGGGTGTGGCTGGATGAGAGGAGGCTGATGGCAGCTGAGAAAGAAAGAGGATGATGATGATGTCCAGGATGGTGATGATGATGATGGTGATGAGGCAACAATGTAGCTAATGTTTGGACTGAAAGGTTCACCGACTGAATTGAAGAAGATGAGCCGAGCTGTCGATGATGCAGATCCCGAAGGTGAAGAGGGAGGAAACATTTCTAAATTCTGGCCACGTGCCCGGCGTACGTCTCTCTCTGTGTGGAGCTCGTTCTGTTATCCTGCTCCACCCTTCAGATTCAGATGAGTGGAGGATGATTTTACAGTGACTTGCTATTTTTTTTAAAGAAAAGAAGAAGAGGAGGTCTGGCTCCGGGCTCGTGGGCTCATCCCCACAGCCGAGGTCCAAACAGGCGAGACCGAGTCGGACCGAGCGGTCCCGCCTGAGGCCACACAGCAAAATATATGACTGCAGTGGACGAGGAGGCTGCAGGGGTGGAGAGAGAGAGAGAGAGAGAGGGAGGGAGAGGGGATGCGTAGGAAGAGAACAAAGACCTCGTCCTCGCAGAGGGACAGAGACAAAGGGAGGATGATGTAACACATGTCAGCTACATGACGGTATTCTGGAGAGATGTGTGAGTGTGTGTGAGGCGGTGACCACTAGGGGGCGTCCGCCGGGACTGAGCCGCACATGGAGGACAGCCACTCCCTTTATGTGCAGTGGAGCGTGTGAAAGGTCAAAGGTGTGTGTGTGTGTGTGTGTGTGTGTGTGTGTGTGTGTGTGTGTGTGTGTGTGTGTGTGTGTGTGTGTGTGTGTGTGTAGGTGTGTGTGTGTGTGTGTGTGTGTGTGTGTGTGTGTGTGTGTGTGTGTGTGTGTGTGTGCGCTCAGGTGTTCTTCTCTCGTATTTCGCAGCCAAAATGTCCGACAAGCCCGACTTGACCGAGATCGCCAGCTTCGACAAGGCGAAGCTGAAGAAGACGGAGACGAAAGAAAAGAACCCCCTGCCCAGCAAAGAGAGTGAGTGACCCCCCCCCCCCCCACACACACACACACACAAACACACACAGACACACACACACTCACACACACCCTGCAGCATGTTGCTGTAGCTCCTCATCAACAATGCAGCAACATCAGCACAAGCATCCTCCTCTCACTGCTGACCTTCTCTTCCTCTTACCTTCCTCTTCTCTCCCTCTTCTGTTCCTCTTATGGTTCTCTTCTCTTCCTCTTCTCTTCCTCTTACCTTCCTCTTCTCTCCCTCTTCTGTTCCTCTTCTGTTCCTCTTATGGTTCTCTTCTCTTCCTCTTCTCTTCCTCTTACCTTCCTCTTCTCTCCATCTTCTGTTCCTCTTCTGTTCCTCTTATGGTTCTCTTCTCTTCCTCTTCCTCTTACCTTCCTCTTCTCTCCCTCTTCTCTTCCTCTTCTCTTCCTCTTCTCTTCCTCTTACCTTCCTCTTCTCTCCCTCTTCTCCCCCTCTTCTGTTCCTCTTATGGTTCTCTTCTCTTCCTTTTCTCTTCCTCTTCTCTTCTTCTTCTCTTCCTCTTCTCTCCCTCTTCCCTCCCTCTTATCTCCCTCTTCTCTTCCTCTTCTCTTCCTCTACTCTTCCTCTTTTCTTCCTTTCCCTCCCTCTTCTCCTTCTCTCCATCTTCTCTTCCTCTTCTCTTCCTCTTCCCTCCCTCTTCTGTTCCTCTTCTCTCCCTCTTCTCTCCATCTTCTCTTCCTCTTCTGTTCCTCTTCTCTCCCTCTTTTCTTCCTTTTCCCTTCCTCTTCTCCTCCTCTCCTCCTCCTCTCCCTCTCCTCCTCCTCTCCTCCCCCTCTTCTCTCCCTCCTCAGCCATCGAGCAGGAGAGGAAAGGCGACGCCACGCCTTGACTCCGGAGCCGTGAGGAAGAGGAGGAGGCGCCCTGAGACGCCGCGGCGTAGACGAAGCACTTTCTTTTGATCATCACAGTATTTCAATCTCTTGCGTTTGTCTTCGGACGAGGGTGCCCTCGAGCTCCCTGGGGTGCCATATGTCGTCCTCACATGGGGAGGGGGGGGGGGAGGGGGGGGTTCTCGTACCACTTGGGTGGAGAAGACAGAAAAAAAACAACGTTAGCCGGGGTGCCTGTCTATAGCACTGTTAGCCTATGAAGCTAACACGTCTTCAATATTGCCAAACGGGGGAGGGGTGTAGTGACGTGGCCCAGAGAGAGAGAGACGGCACCCGGCTATGGGGGGGGGGGGGGGGGGGGGCGGAGTCCAATCATGTGGGATGTTTTTCTTATTACACTTTTTACTTTTTTCTTGATGAAATAAATATGAAGACATGGAACCAGTCCGCCGCGCACGTTGCCGTCTCTTATGTGTGCAGACTCTCTCGTGAGGAAGACGAGGGTTTCTTCAAAGGCGGCTTTCCATTGGCCTGTATACATACAATATCAAAGTATTGCAGAGTGTGATTATGTAAGTGGATGTATGGGCGTGGATGGAATGCACAAACAGGGAGGCCATGTGTATTTTACAGGAAACATTTAAAAACACTTATTTTTATACCTTAATTATAATGACTCTGAAGTCGAGGATATTATGAACATATAGCGCGGATAAAACGGGACTTCTCTTTTTGTTCTCTGCACATAAATATTCACAGTGTAGCTGATAAATTCGATCGGCTAAAGAATCTGTTATTCAGGCTTGAGCAGCAGAAAATTAATGTGGACTTTATACTTCTCTGTGAAACGTTTCTGACTGACCAAAGTCAGGAATTGTTTACCCTCCCTGGGTACAACTTATATTGCAAAAATCGCGTTAACATGAAACAAGGTGGCGTGGCAGTATATGTTGCTGAGAAATACATCTCCAAGGATAGAGTTGACATTGGTGTGAATATCGAGGGAGAGTTTGAGTCCATTTTTGTCGAAGTCCAATTAAACCACAAGCAAAAGCCATTTCTTGTTGGCGAGATATACCGAGTCCCAGGCACTAATCAGTCTCAATCTATTGAGCGATACGATACTATACTGTCGCAGATCCAGGACAACAACTTTGTTAACGTTGTGATCGGGACGGATCAAAACTTCGATCTTTTGAAAGTTGATTCCCATCAACAAACTTCGACATTACTGGACTCCTTTTTCGCTTGTGGTATTATGCCTACGATTACAATTCCCACAAGAATAACTAAATCTAGTTCCACTCTCATCGACAACATTTATGTTAACCAGGAGAACATCTGCAACTTGATCTCCTTTGTTATTTTTTCTGATATTTCAGACCATTTGCCGTGTCTAACGCTTATGGGGGAACGAAATAAGGTTAATGAAAAAAAGCAGCCTCTCGTTATCACATCGCGATCTGTCACTGATCAAAAGCTGCAAGATATTAATCATTCTCTGTCCAATGTTGACTGGTCTGACCTACAAAACATGACCGTAGACGAAGCAAGTAACGCAGTCACTCTGGCATTTATAAGCATACTGGATCATCACGCCCCTACGAGAACTGTTCGTATTTCTCGCAAGCATGTTATGAGAGAACCCTGGATGACGGTGGGTCTGATGAACTCAATACGCAGGCGTGATCGTCTGTTCAAACTCCAGCTGGGGAAACCAGACAGTCATCCTGCGCGGGCAAAAGTTCTCACCTACAGAAATATATTAAACAAAGCCAAACGAGACGCAAAACAATTGTACTACTCTAACCTCCTCAATGAATATAAGTACGACTCAAGGAAGACTTGGCGAGTGATTAACTCAATCATTAACAAATCCAACGACAAGTCTCGTATCTCGGATGTATTTTATGTCAATGGCAAAAAGGAAGTTGACCCTAAAAAGATTGCAGATGGGTTCTGTGAATATTTCGCTACCATAGGTGCGAAATATGCAGACCAAATTGAATGCTCTGATCACTCGTTTGCTGAGTATCTTGGTCAATCATCCACAATTCAATCGATGTTTCTTAATCCTGTCGACCCGGATGAAATTTCTAAAATAATAAACAGCTTTAAGCCAAAGAAAAGCGCCGGTCACGACGGTATCAGCATGAATCTAGTCAAACAACTTGGTCAATCGTTGGCCACTCCTTTATCACATCTTGTAAACAAATCATTATCGGAGGGAGTTTTTCCTGATGATATGAAGATCGCTGAAGTGATCCCCATTTACAAAGCCAAAGAAAAGCTTTACTTTACTAACTATCGTCCAATATCTCTGTTGCCAAGCTTTTCCAAAATTTTGGAAAAGGTCGTTCATAAACGACTGTACAGCTTTGTTGCAAAGCATAACTTGTTATACGGAAGCCAATACGGCTTTCGACCAAAGCACTCGACTGAGAACGCAGTCACTGAGTTTCTGTTTGACACCTACACTGCACTTGAACACGGAGAGAACACTCTGGCATTATTCCTGGACCTTTCTAAAGCTTTTGACACGATCGATCACTCAATACTTTTTTAAAAACTGAGCCATTATGGTGTTAGAGGTACGGCACTCGAGTGGTTTAAAAGTTATCTTCGTGGTCGAAAACAATATGTGAAATACAAGGGGTTCAAATCAAAATCATATGATATAACTTGTGGAGTACCACAGGGTTCTGTATTGGGACCCCTGCTATTTATATTGTACATAAATGACCTTCCAAAAGTCTTAAAACGTGTTAAAAGCATCCTCTTTGCTGACAACACAACTATCTATATTTCATCGCAGGACCACCATAACTTATATCAAACTGCAAATGAAGAGCTAAAAATTGTATCTGATTGGTTCAAAGCGAACAAGTTATCTCTAAATGCACAGAAAACTAATTATATGCTAATAAATAAATCAAATAATCCCCCAGATCAAGATTTTAGGCTTGAGATTGACGGGGCTAATGTCTCAAAAGTCCAGTGCACCAAGTTCCTTGGTGTCTATATTGACGACAATCTGCGCTGGCATCAACATATTGACAGCTGTCGGAAGCGTATACGAAGCGGCACATTTGCCCTGCGCTCCGCAAAAAATATACTCTCAACAGAAAATCTGCGTTTGTTGTACCACAGCCTTGTCCATCCGCACCTCTTGTATTGTAATATTCTCTGGGGATCCGCAGCTAAAACTCAGGTCAAATGTATCGAGATTTTACAAAAAAGGGCTGTGCGGATCATCTGCAACGTGAAGAATAATGAACACACTGAGCCGCTTTTTAAGAGATTGGGCATTCTGAGATTTACAGATCTACATTTGTGTCAAACAGGAATTTTTATGTACAGATTTATGAATAATAATCTGCCACATAATCTGTTACGTATGTTCACAAGGAACACAAATGTCTACGACCACAACACGCGGCTGCGTGGTGGCATTCATATAAATAAACATACAGTCGACATTGTATTTAAAAGCTTCATCTGTAGAGGTCCAAAGCTCTGGAGACAAATTCCGGACGAGGTCAAATCGGCATCCAGCATCAAGGCATTTGGTTCTCGCCTTAAACACCATCTCACTTCTTTTTCAAAGTTTTTAATATTGATATACAGCCTGGCGGCACAGTACAATAGAGGAAAACTATTTAAAATAAAATGTATATACATAATTTGATGTTCGTGATATTATTTTTATTTATTTTTTCTAAGTTATCAGTAGTTCACATTTGTCTTTTATTAATATTTTTACTATGACTGTTTCTTTTTCTTTTGGTTTTCTTTTCTTTTTCCTATTCTGGTTTTATGTTGTTGTTGCTTGTACGACATTTTATGTTTTCATCCATTAGTGTGTGTACTGTCTGTGTGCCTGTAGTAGTAGTTGGTAGGGGGGGGGGGTGAAAGGCTTCGGGGAGGGGCCGTCCAACTCCTCATCTCAGAGGAGCCTACAGACCTCGATCTTTGGACGGTCCTCCATTCGTACATTTTTTTTCTGTTGTTAATGTCTGCCAGTATGTACACGTTATGTATGTACTTATGGAAAATAAATTACTTACTTACTTACTTACTTACTTATGACAACACACTATATCAAACACATAATCATACGTAGATAAGATATAATACACTATGACTAAAGCCTGATGAGGAGAACGTGTTTCTCCTTCTCCTTTGACTCAACATGGCCGCTCTCGTCCGCTGATTCTTTTATTTTAAGTCTTTTTGCTTGGCGTTAAAAATTAAAGGAAATTCCCATAATCGGTTTATTGCACTTTCAAGCAAAGAAATAATAAGAATAATCAGGGGTTATGATGATTCCAGCTTCTCAAAAGTAAGTATTCTTTAATTGTCTTTAGTCTGTTTTGATAGTTCATTTAAACACATTTAGGTTTTAGGATATGTGAAGACCTCCCTCTGGGCTCTGGGGGGTTATGGCTATTACATTTTTGTTTTTACTCCACTATTTTCTGTCGTTTTATGAAACGAGCCCCACTGGATGTGATTCATAAGTCACCAACAACAGCAGCAACATCACAGAAGTGAAGACCTAGCTGAGCTTAGCAGCCGAGGAACGTGATTGGCTGACAGGCGAAAGGGGGCGGAGACATATTGTGAGTGACAGATTGGTTAAAAGCAGGACTGTAATAGTACCACCATAAAAAATAATATTTAAAATAAAAGAAATAATAAAAAATAATATATATATATGACTTTCAACTAAGAATAAGATCATTGCATAAAGAAAAACTCGTTTAATTATTTAACTTTTTTTTGTTACTCTCCTATAATAACGGAAATGCTTCTTATCATGCATTTATTGTATTTGAATATATTTCACCCATCGGTCCTTTTACAGCCCGACACATCCGACGTGGCGGGCTTGGCGTCAGCAGACCTGCCGCCATCCCGGCCTGTCAAGCCCGTCACCTCGGAGCCTTTATTGCTCCGCTTCTCTCACCTCCCGCGGTCATAAATCACTGGTCCGCGCGCCGCGGGCGGCCCGATGTGTCGGGGATGTCTGTTGGAACAATTTAATTAGCGCGCATTTTGACTGCATGTTATTTTAAGCGCCGTGTGTACGCGGATGGGGGGGGGTCGACACCCGCGCGCGCGCACTGCTCGGTGAGTGGCTGAGCTGCAATACACAAAACTCACATAGAAAAACACAATCTTATTATTATTATTATTATGATCAACTTTACGTTTGGTATGTGTTATTAATTAGGGAAATAATGACGTCGACACACGCCTCAACTTTTCTGATTAGTCAATGAAATAGATTTCTTTAGATGACGTAACGAGAGAGAGTTTCGGTGTTTTTAAGACACGCCCACCAGCTGCACGGCGCACTATTCTACTCAGGTTATTAACCCATTAAAATCATCAAATTATGAGGATTGATTTCGCGTCGTTCTGCGTGTTGTTGACGAGGTGTCGAGGGGCTCGAGGGTTTCAGTCGTGATATCTAATTAGTGGGGATTGTCCTCACCTCCACCTCCGCGCCTTTGCGGGGCCTCGCCCTGCAGCCTCTGAGTGAAGTGGCGTTCAAGGGATCGTGAGTGGCTTAACGTGCATTTGACATGTGTGTAAGCTGTGATGTTAATCACTGCTACACCGTTCTGATCACACAGGGCAGAAACTGGCATGATGACGACTGCTGATGATCGCAGTGATTATGGAGGATAAATCAAGGATAATTACAATTAATCCCAGATCTCATGAACTGGATGATTAACATTAATCTATTTTTTATATTGTTTTATTTAAATATATAAATCAAAACCACCTATAGGAAACTAAATAGATGAATACAATGATAATAATAAGACATAAAAAGCTCTTATTTGTAAATTCCAGACTGTTTTCACACCGATGGTTTCCCAGGGAAACATCTATTATCCTTTTATCAAGACGATGCCAAAGGGTGTGTGAGCTCAGTATTTACATGACTATATACCATCAGTTCCTGAAAGACTTTATGGCTTTGTCTTCTCCCCCTGGGGCACATGGTGCCATTTCCCAAACGTCTCCAACTACACATGAAGCCTCAAACTCGCATTTTTTATGATAATACTCAACAGTTAAAATACCAAAATCTAACTTTTGCTATCAGTTCTGCATTTCTGGAACCATATTTAATGTCTTATTGTGTGCGCATGCGTCGTGGCCTCAGCCCTTCTTCAAACCCCTCAACAATAGACCATCCAACAATTTGATAGATGCCTTATAGGATTCAATAGGCTTTACTTATGGCTGCCTATTTGTCATAATGGACCTGAAACATATGATTAATGTCCTCGTGCCGGATGATGACGTACACACGGCATATGGAGAGCGTCTCCGGATCGGAGCTCCATGGGAACTGGCAGGTGAATGAACGAAGCGGCTGGAGGAGTGTCTGCGTCACTTCTTTGAAGTGCACCGACGGCTCCCATTTGTCTGCGTGACGCAGGCCATCGACGTCGTGGTCGTGGAGCTCATTTTCACAGTGGAACGTTACCTGCGGGACAAATCTGTCAATCAATGGGAGGAGGGGGGAGGGGGGGAGGGGGGGACGTATATATATCATCAGCGAGGAGTCTGACTCCAACTTCAGTCGCCCTCCTCACAAACACACACACACACACACACACAAACTCTCTCTCACACACACACGGTCCTCCTCTGGGAATACAGTTATGGGACCTTTGCATCTGCTTCCCACCGTGGTGCTGTCCATGTGCTGTCATGCGCAGTTCGCATTAGCGTGGTACGTGGCTATAACTTTTTGGATGCATGCATGTGAATGCCACAGTGTGTGTGTGTGTGTGTGTGTGTGTGTGTGTGTGTGTGTGTGTGTGTGTGTGTGTGTGTGTGTGTGTCTGTGTGTGTGTGTGTCAGTGACCTTGGATTAACGTGGCTATCCGGTTTTCTTTCCCATAGGACGGTGAATAATTTCCTTATGACGGGACCGAAGGTAAACGCACGTTCGGTTTGGATCCATTTGGGCACGAGGTGCATGGCATCTCTTTTGGATGACTTGGTGATGGAGTGTATTTACTAACTGTGTCCCTCGGTGTGGTTTCCTCTCCCAAGGCGTTCCTCACCTATGCCGGCAGTGTGCAAGTGGGCGCGCAGAGTGGGATGGACGAGTGTAAACACCAGTTCGCGTTGGGGAAGTGGAACTGCCCGGAGAACACGCTCCAGTTGTCCACACACAACGGCCTCCGAAGTGGTAAGATATGATCGTCCGTACGTCTGTGTAATATGCTGAGTGGCAGCATTGGAGGGTGGTGGGTTCAATTCCAGCGACAATTCCAGGGGGGGGGGGGGGGGGTCCGACTGGACACACATGTACGCCGGTGACTCCCTGGAACCACATTCATAAAACACTAAACATACCCGACATTATTTCCTTATTCAAGTCCCTGCACTGCCTTTTACGCACGGTTTACGCGCCTGTTACGCACAGTGCCTTTGCGCATTTATGGTCCCAAATTGGAATCGCAAACATATACTTTTTTTTTTTTTACTGATTGCAGCCACGAGGGAGACGTCTTTTGTCCACGCCATCAGCGCGGCAGGGGTGATGTACACGCTCACCAAGAACTGCAGTATGGGAGACTTTGACAACTGCGGCTGTGACGACTCCAGAATCAGACAGACAGGTACATGTCTATATGGTTTGCACATCTAACAGACATGCCTCTGTTTCATAGACATGTCCGGTCTAGTTAAACACGTGTTTTCGTGAGAACTGAATGTGCATTGTTGACTCCCCAGGTGGCAGGGGCTGGATTTGGGGAGGCTGCAGTGATAACGTGGCGTTCGGAGAGAAGATCTCCAAACTGTTCGTGGACGCGCTGGAAGGTGGGCACGACTCCCGGGCAGCAGTCAACCTGCACAACAACGAGGCGGGCAGACTGGTGAGAAGTGAATGTCATATTGGTTGTTATTGATTGTTTGGGCTATATGCAATTATTTGTCTAACTCTCTCTCTCTCTCTCTCTCTCTCTCTCTCTCTCTCTCTCTCTCTCTCTCTCTCTCTCTCTCTTGGCAGGCTATCAAAGCTACCATGAGGAAAGCATGCAAGTGCCACGGGGTGTCCGGAAGCTGCAGCATCCAAACCTGCTGGATGCAGCTGGCCGACTTCAGAGAGGTGGGCAACTACCTGAAGGTGAAGCACGTGCACGCGAAGAAGCTGGAGATGGACAAGAAGCCGGCGCGCGCCGGGAACAGCGCGGACAACCGAGGGGGCATCGCGCACGCGTTCCGGAGCATCGCCCGCACCGCGCTCATCTACCTGGAGGACTCGCCGGACTACTGCGTCAAGAACCGGAGCCGCGGGTTCCCCGGCACCGAGGGCCGCGAGTGTCTGAAGGGCAACAAGAGCGTGTCCCAGTGGGAGCGGAAGAGCTGCCGCCGGCTGTGCTACGAGTGCGGCCTGCGGGTCGTGGAGAAGCGCATGGAGGTGGTCAGCAGCTGCAACTGCAAGTTCCACTGGTGCTGCACGGTGCGCTGCGACCGGTGCGTGCACGTCGTCACCAAATATTACTGCGCGCGTAAAGGCGGCGGGAGGAAACCACACAATAAAACCAAGCGGCGGCACCGTGCGCGCGGGCACTGATGGGCCACGTGTGGATTATATATATATATACACACACACACACACACATATATATATATCCTTCCCTTTTCATGGGCATCATTCTGTATAGGAGAATGTTGTTTTCATCTCGCCGCCTGGAGCCTTTTTAATGCACTTGATCTTATTGATTTGATAATGTAAATAACTCTTCACGCATGCTCACTGACTTCTATGAAGTCTGGAACGTATATAATATTGTACATGTATTTTTATTAATTAAAATGTGACCAAATAAATATGTTTTAATCTACCAGACGCATGACTCCAAACTGAGTTTTGTATATTGGGGTCCTGGTGTCACGCAGACCTGCAGGGGAAGAAGATAAACGGTTGCCTAATGCCACCCTTTGATGTGAGCTGATAGGCGTTTCCTCAACTCGTCGACCAATCAGCTGTCTCGGACCCTCGGGGACAAAGAACAAGAGGTCCATTTGTTCTTCATTCAAATAAAAGAGAAAGTTGCAGCGCGCGGGCCCGAGAGAGCTCGAGACTTCCAGGGGCGCCATATAGGTGAAAAATGGCGCATGCTTTTTTTTGGCTCCTGCCTCTTTTATACAAAACGTGTCCGGGATATGCGTGGTAAGACACACTATTTGCCGGTATCTTCTCTTTGTGTGTGTGAGTGTGTGTGTTTGTGTGTGTGTGAGTCCATCATTGGTCTCATTCTTCATCCTCCATCTTTCCCCTCAGGGTGGCAAGTAACTTCCTTATGACCGGACCCAAGGTAACTACCGCCAGACAAGTTCAGTGAGATACCGTTTCTTTCTGAATGCGCACCGGGGCACCGACACTAACGTCTCCGGCAATCCTCCAGGCCCACCTCGCGTACGCGCGCAGCGTGCAGGGCGGCGCGCAGAGCGGCATCGACGAGTGCAAACACCAGTTCGCGTGGGACCGATGGAACTGCCCCGACTCGGCCACGCAGCTCAGAGGACTGAAACGCGGTAGGTTGCATATTGTACATATGACTCATATATTTTATTGCGTGAAGAATGATATCCTAAAAGGCAGGAAAGAAAAAATGGCATGCGTAATGCGCGTAAAATGTGTCCAGGATATACAATAACACAGGACGTATAATATGACATAACACGTTGCTTGTAGAGGAGCATTTTATTTGTGTGTAACGACATTAAAGGCACACTGTCTGTATGTTTTAGAGTTTTATTTGCCTCTTTTCTCTCTCATCAGCCACCAGAGAGACTTCTTTCGTCCACGCCATCAGCGCCGCGGGGGTCATGTACACTCTGACCCGGAACTGCAGCCTGGGAGACCTGGACAACTGCGGCTGCGACGTCTCCAAGAACGGGAAGATCGGTGAGCTTCTAAGTAAAAAACAACAACCACGTTACCAATACCATAATCCATGCTGTGCACATGCAGTGTTTATGGTGTAAACGTGGTGTGCGGTGGGCAGGCGGTCGCGGCTGGCTGTGGGGAGGCTGCAGCGACAACGTGGACTTCGGGGAGCGGATTTCCAAACAGTACGTGGACGCGCAGGAGACGGGGCAGGACTCCCGGGCCGCCGTCAACCTGCACAACAACGCGGCGGGGCGGCTGGTACGTTCTGTCCGAGGCACCACGTGACATCCCCTTTAAGCGGGTGCCGGTGGTTAACTGTGGTTTCCAACAGGCAGTGAAGGCAACGATGAAGCGCATCTGCAGATGTCACGGCATGTCGGAGAGCTGCAGTGTCCAAACCTGCTGGACGCAGCTGTCCGACTTCAGAGAGATCGGCAACTACCTGAGGAGCAAGCACGACCAGGCGCAGAAGCTGGACGTGGACAGAAAGCGCATGCGCGCCGGCAACAGCGCGGACAACCGGGGCGCCGTGGTGGACGCGTTCGGCGGCGTCGCGCAGACGGAGCTCCTCTACCTGGAGGACTCCCCGGACTACTGCCGGCGGAACACCAGCATGGGCCTGTACGGCACCGAGGGCCGGGAGTGCGTGCAGCACGGAGACGGGCTCACCCCGTGGGAGAGGCGCAGCTGCCGCCGGCTGTGCCACGAATGCGGCCTGCGCGTGGACGAGCGGCGCGTGGACGCGGTGAGCAGCTGCAACTGCAAATTCCACTGGTGCTGCACGGTGGACTGCGACCACTGCTCCCAGGTCGTCGTGACGCACCTGTGCGCGAGGAGGGAGGGCGCGGACGGGACCGGCTTCAGACGGAGGTACCGAGGACCCAACTGACCAAATAAAGAAAATTACAAAATTAAAAATATATATATAATACATATACATATATATAATACATATATACAATACATATACATATATTATATATATAATACATATATATATTATACATATATATTATATATAATACATATATATAATCTATATATAATACATATATATATTCTCCATCTATATTATATAAATATATATATTATATATATATATAAATATATTATATATATGTATAATATACGGACTAAAATATCCTATCTCTAAATATTAGAATATCATGAAAAATATACTAGTAGGGTATAAATGAAATCTTGAATATTTAACGAAACTCAACCTACACCTTTCCTGAGCCTTGACAAACAGCTCAAGCTGTTTTTTTTCTTTTTTTCTGATTTGTTTAAAATTTTTTGCTTTTTATGATTTTTTTTTTTTGTTTTCTTTAAATAATCAGCAATATAAAAGAATATAAAAGGCTAAAAAGCAATATTTCAGTTGTTTGTAATGAAGAATGCATGACATTTTTTTTTTTTATTATGCAAAAAAAAAATAAAGAACTTTATCACAATATTCTAATTTTCTGAGACAGTCCTGTATATGTTATATATTATATATATAATACATATATATATATATTATATATAATACATATATATAATATATATAATACATATATATATTATATACATTATAAATATATATATAATACATATATATATTATACATATATATGAATAAATGTGTTTATGGGTCTATCACCATGCCTACGTCGCAGTAAAGGCCCATGTTAAGATGTTAAATGTCGCTTTGCACTTTTCACATCTCATTGTATAAATGCTTGAGTGTCTATTTATGAAGAATGTGTTTTGTTTCATTAAAAATAAAAGTTGTAAATGAAGCCTTTCTCACTTCAGTCAGTTTTTTGTTTGTAGCTTAGTGAATGGAGTTTATGACAGGGCACACAAGGTTCTATTAGAATGAGAATGGAGGGAATACACTTAGCGGAGGATTACATGGATAACATGGTGCCGTTCGCACCTCGCCCAAAGGTGTTGATCCGGCATTGATCCTCCATCGCTTTGATGTCGACGTGTATTGATGCCATTCAAAGGCTTTTTAAAAGACAAAAAGAAGAAGAGGAGCATTTCCACCGCTAGAAGTTGCTCTCCGGGCCGATAATCCCCAACTAGTCTTTGTCGCGGATGCAAATGTCTCCCGACATATCAAAGCGTGCGAGGCGCCAAACTCCACGAGCGGAGTCGCATTGAAGTCCACATCGTGAGCGAGGCGTTTGGAAACAAGCTCAGTTTCCTCCACGGCAAAAGTTAATTCCTAATCTTTATAATTTGCAAGTAATTAGGCCTCCGAGAAGGGGCCCGTGGTCTCCGCCCCCCGGCCCCCTCCGTGTCTAAAGAGCCATTCATGGGGGCTCCTCTACCCCCCCCCCCCCCCCCCCCCCACACACACACATACACTCCCTCCTGTATCTTTCAGAGATCTTTCTCCCAGCTGGATGCGTCATAAATCTGCCACCGACTCAGCTGAATGAGTGATGGCATGGATATTACCTTCGTGAGGGGGTCCGTGCCTGGAGGGGAGAGAGAGAGAGGGGGGCTGTCCCACTAAAGCAGGAGATAGATTTCAACTTCCAGCTTCGATTATCTTTAAACATCCTTACTATGACAACTTCAATTTTATATATTATCCTCTATATGCCTGCAGCTGTTTATACTTGTATGTTGTTGTTGTTGTTGTGTATTTTATTCAGTCAATCAAATCAAATACAATATTATTCAATATAATATACAAAATAGAAAGACTGAAAAGGTAAAGGTAGAAGCAAAAAATGCTTATATATTCCTATTCTAAATTATTATTAAATGAATCAGAAAATTAATATTAAATAAAGAGAAATAATGAAGAAAATAATAAAAAAACAATATATATATATACACACACATACATGCATATATATACACACACATACATGCATATATATATATACACACATACATGTATATATATATATATGTATACATATACACACATACATGCATATATATATATGTATACATATACACACATACATACAGACATACTTCCACATACATCTTCCATATAAATACATTTCAATCACACACACACACACACACACACACGCACACCTATGTCTTGTTAAAGCTGCCTGAACACAGAGAAGTTTCTGCTCTGTGGATCATATCTGGCCAATGAAGCGGAGCGTCGGCACGTCGCCGCTGTTCCAAAACGCCGACACATTAATAAAGCCGGTAAACCCAAATCCCGAGAGCAGAGGGAACCGGTCCCGCCCCCACGGACCCTCCCTCCCTCCCTCCCATGTGTCTGTTTGCTCGGGGATGTCCTGGCCTTCCCACGCCGCCCCGCGGTGCGTTAATGAAGGTTTTTTCTCGCCGCTCCGCCCCCTTTCCCTCTGCTCTCCGCTGAGTGCGTTATTGGGTCCATATCGGGCCGCGTGATGCTGTTGCTATGGCTGCGCATCGCCAGGAGATGCTCAGGTATTCATCCTGTTTTAAGAAACTCGTTGGACTTGAAAACAAAGTCTGCGTTAACTGAATATCACCCGTGTTAAAAAGTGCTGTGTAACTGTGTGTCAGGCCTAATCCACAGTGGCAGGGTGGTGGCTTTCATTGGGGAGGTATGTTTCCCAATCAGGACGGAGGAGGAGGAGGAGGAGGAGGAGGAGGAGGAGGAGGGTCGATCTCACAGAGACCCCCCAGGAGGACTCATGTATTCAGCCCAGACATGCCTGGGGGTCTAGAGGGGGGGGGGGGGTCTGAGCGTGATTGATCATCCCTCCTCTCCGCCGCCCTCCTCTCTCACCTGGGTGTGAGATGCCGAGAGGTCGCGGCCGTGGAGCCGAGGCCCGCCTCGCGAGTGAAGAGACTGATATCCACGAGCAGCAACGTTCACGCAACGCTTATCCACCTGTGCAGACAGAAGCAGGGTCCACACACACGGGGACCGATGGGCGTCCAGGACTTTAAACCAAATTTCTATCACCAAACATTTTGAAAAAAAAAGTTTTAAAAAGTGAGAAAATGTCTTATTTAAACTAACTGAGAATTCAAAAGCATCCAGTATATAAACTTAAATGAATTAATATAGTCAATAGTTTGATTGAAAGAATTAAACATTGATGTCTTTTCGGTTACGGTGCGTTCACTTGCAGCGCGGAAAAAAGTGAGAAAGATGACACCGGCTCATATGTAGAGCGTCATTCTTTTAAAAAGCATATCAATTATTTTAAACTCAGCGTGAAAGCACATATGAATACAACAAATAGGACTTTTCCAAAACTTTGGGGATTTTTCCAGGCCTGGAAATAACCATTTGACAAATTCCAGGACTTTTCCATGTTTCCACGAGCGTAGGAGCCCTGAATAAAGAGTCGGCATCAAATCCCATCAGGATTCTAGTGAGATCAAATCACACTTTACATTGTTTGGGAAATCTGCAATAAACTCACATTAAGATCCAGTCACACAAGTTTGCACAAATAAAAATATAAAGCGGCGTCCGCAGCGTGTGACAGGAAGTCAGCTCTGTGTTCAGAAAAGGAAACAGAGATATCATTTATATCACACGTTAAAACCACAGGAACCCGTCGACGCGACAGACGAGGACCGAGATGCTCATTTAAAGGTCAGAGAGGTCATATAATATATATATATATATATGTGTGTGTCGAGGACCTCCAGAGCAACCAGAACGAGAAGCGTCGAGCATGAGTTCACACGGCGTTCCCTCTCAGGTGGAGGTTCTGGGCTGGAGTCCCCAAAGTCTGGCCGGCTACATGAGGACGGTGAGCATCGGAAAAGATTAAATATAATGTTTTCTTATCTTCTGTAACAAGTGAATTATTGTAGTTAAGATTAAAATGTGTGACCGATCATATTTCAAGGTAGTTATGAATCCAGACATCCAGTTAGAGTAATGTGTGACGTCTTCTCAGCTGAAGTTACCCGGCTGCGACGCGCTGGTGATGAATAACGGCATCAGTGGAGCAGAGTTCCTGGTAAGTTTGTGTCTGTGGATGCGTTTACTGAAACGCTCAATTAAAATGCTTAATTCTGGGTAAATATTCAAATCTATGTCCTCCAGGGAATGACGACGTGGGACCTCAGTGTGTTCCCCAGCCTCTACGTCCCGTAAGTCACACTGAAAATATATTAAATCTCCTCTCAACAAACTGTATTTACCACCAAAGATATTGCTTGTGTCTTCATAGATTAGTTGCCAAGGTTCAAAGTGACATCAACAAGGGGAGCCAGACGAAGGCCTTTGGGTCAAAGTAAGACAACAGATCTAATTTTACAAATAATGTGAAAATATAACAACAACAACAACTACGTAGAACTTTCTCATTTCAGATCCGAGGCGCAAAAGTACCCAGAACAAGGTAAATATATGATATAAAGCCACCTTTCCTTATTGGGCCTGATGATACTACGAGTTTATTTCCCAACAGTACTTGACGAGGAGGAAGAAGACTGGGAGTCTGATGAGTGTGTAAGTAATAAACCACTTAATACAAACTTCAGCGTCAAATTAATCAAATGAAGTGACGCATAACACAAGCAATACATCACCAGGCATGAAAACGGGTCAGGGGTGAAAAAGGTGAGAAGGATAGGCGCACGGGGTGCTGGTGACTTCCACGCTTCTTTTTTGTGGCGTGAACCATCTTTTTTTTTTTTTTTTTTTTAAAAAATTCCATTTCGCCACTCACTCTCTCTCGCGCGCGCGTTGCAGTGCACAGCTTGACTGAGGAGCAGGCGTGCGCTCTGTCCCCAATCTCATAAAACCGGCGCCGCCAATGACCCCCCTACCCCAAAACAAAAAAGTCACCTATTTTTGTTTCAAAACGGCGAATTTCGCCGAAAGGTGAGGGATTCTCATGCTTGATCACATGTGTGTGTGTGTGTGTGTGTGTGTTCCAAGCACACAAGCGAGCCATGACTTCTATAACTGATGAGCACAAATGAGATCTAGGGGGCTTTTCTGTGCAACCACACACGGTAATGTCAATAAGTGGCCACCAGAGGGCGCTGTTGTCAAAGAAAAGATGGCTCTAAATCCAAGAGATTTGCACTTTGTTCACTGGGTATCTGGGAACATGTCACATTTATTTCACAACAACAACGTAAAACACATTTCTGTCACACGAGGAGAAACGAGAAGGAGGAGTCGCTTTGTTAAGTTCTTACTTTAACCGTGTTGCTGTATCCGGAGGGTCCGGATCCCAGCTGGTACGGAGGAAAAGTGACCAGACGGGACGCGGAAGTGGCCCTCAGAGAGGTGAACAAGGTCAGCTGCTGCCTCTCAACGTCTCACCCTCCTCAGACACCTGACACACACACACAAAAACACTTTCCAGGCTCTTATCTGCAATATCGCATTAAAACTCATTCGATATTTGTGTGTTTTCTTGAGGACGGGGCCTTCGTGGTGAGGCGCAGCTCGCAGGGCGCCACCGAGCACCCGTACACCCTGATGCTGCTGAGAGGAGGCAGGGTGTACAACGTCATGGTCCGGAGGCAAGGCGGCCGCTTCTCCCTCGGCGCCGGGATCAAACGGACCACGGTAGACTGGACAAATGCTGACGCCGTTCATTAGATAGTGACGGGAAAGCCGAGTCTGCGTTCACTTATGATCAAATGAAAAGTTCACGTCACGAGGTCCCTGTCGTCTTGTTTTGTGTGTGTGTTGTAGAGTTTCCCCGGGCTGGAGGAGATGATTACCCATCACACACACACCCCTCTGCAGTTCAATGATGGCACGGACCGGTGCTGCCTGCTGCACCCGGTGGGACTCTGACCAACGCCAGGACCAGCACCAGCACCGGGCCTCATGCGGGTGCCTGCGTCTGACAGGGTTCATACGCATGGTGACCGATGGATTTCTATAACTCTTCTAGGACTTTTAACCAAATTCCCATGACCAAACTTTGTGAAATCTCGGTGCATAACATGAAAAAGTGAGAAAATGTCGTATTTAAACCAACAAAGAGAATTCCAAAGCATACAGTAAATAACCTTAAAGGACTCAAATGAACGAGAGACAATAGTTTAGATTAAAAGAATAAAACATTATGTCTTAGTATTGCAGCTGCTCACTTGCAAAAAAATAAATAATAAAGTGAAAGATATTTTTATATATTTTTTTTTTTTTTTTTTTTTTATATATAGTAATTTAAAACTCAGCGTAAATGAACATATAAATATAATGGAGAATAATGGAAATAAGCATTTTAATATTATTTATATCATTTTAACTAGATTTCAAGGACTTTTCCAAGCTTGAAAAGAAAAAATGTTTAAAGTTCCATGACTTTTCCAGGTTTATACCGTACGAACCCTGTAGTTTGAATAAAAAAATTTATATGTATATAAATAGTTATTCTTTTAATAAAACTGCGTAAATGAACATAGAAATATAACATTATTTATATCATTTTCCAAAACATTTGGGATTTCAAGGACTTTTCCAAGCTTGAAAAGAGAAAATGTTTAAAGTTCCATGACTTTTCCAGGTTTTCCATGACCGTACGAACCCTGTAGTTTGAATAAAAAAATAAATATGTATATAAATAGTTATTCTTTTAATAAAACTGCGTAAATGAACATAGAAATATAACACATTTCCATTAATTTTTCCAAAACATTTGGGATTTCAAGGACTTTTCCAAGCTTGAAAATAATTTTTTTTTTAATGTTCCATGACTTTTCCAGGTGTTCCATGACCGTGCGAACCCTGTAGTTTGATTAAAAAAATTAATATGGATATAAATATTTATTCTTTTAATAAAACTGTGTAAATGAACATAGGAATATAACAAATTTCCATACATTTTTCCAAAACATTTGGGATTTCAAGGACTTTTCCAAGCTTGAAAAGATTTTTTTTTTTAATGTTCCATGACTTTTCCAGGTGTTCCATGACCGTGCGAACCCTCGTCTAAATCTCCATGGTACGAATTGTTGCGTAACTCCTCCTTTTGGTTCCTTCCTTTGTGTTTGCATTTGACAGAATGAGAGAAAATGAAACGTATTTTTAAAACGGCTGATGGTTTTTATATTACAATAAATAAACTACGTTCACACGGCCTTACCTGTGTTCTTCACGCCCGGGTTTCAAGTCGAGCTGGCGGCGGCTGCTGCTTCGGCGCCTCTCGGGGGTTTCGGGAACGCCAACTTGTCCGGGTGGCCGACACAAACGATCAGGTCGCATTGCCTCAGCTGGGTTCGCACTGCAGGCGGAAAACACAACCAGAAAACCTCGTTCCACAGGCGCCTCAGGTCAACGCGGTTCGAAGGTGTCCCAGGGTCACGTTTCAAAATATATACGGTTCCAAGAGGATGGAAAGTACTTCACAGGGAAGCACCTGAGTGTTACACGTACATACATGCCTCTCCATTTGATCCTATAATGAAGTGCTCCTGGTATTCACTGGTTCCAAAGATATGCTGAGAAATGTATATATATATATATATATATATTCCCAAATACATTGATTCTAACCAGGTTTTTTAAGATGTGTGTACTAAATGAGTTGCATGTTGGAGGGTGGTGCTGATGAACAGAATTAACACAATAAAAACAGACGAACAATTAAAACAATTAGGAGCATGAAAAAAAACCTAAAACACATGAGTACTTGCTCTTTTGATAAGATGATTTTCTTTTTTTATGAGTTTTTTTTCCATTCTTAAACTGACAGCAGCGGTTGATTGACAACCACCCCGACTGTCTCTTTGCCCAAAAAAAACGGTCTATCCTTGGCAGCGAAAAAACAAACAAGAAGTTGCAAAACCCTGCCTCACATCAAATGGCATGATGGACACCCCCCGCGATGTGTGAGATCTTTCCGTTACTCATATCTGCCCATCAGCATCGTGCAACCCTGCACCGCCGACATCGACAAGCGGAGGCTACAAGCCAAGCAGCAGTTGGTGTGCAGTAATCCGATTTGGTTATCGTTTCAGATCTCGGATAACAGCTAGATCACGCGCTTTGCATATTTGCAAATCGATCATTAAAAGTCGTCTTGCTGGCATCTTTTGATTCTTTCTGACATTTCTTTGGAGGTGTAAATGTGAGCAGTCAAACATACGTGCCAGTTCCTCCATGCAGTGAGATAAGGAGTCCAGCCCTCTCAATATGTTTTCCAGATCGATGGAGGCCGTTGAGGCAGCTCCCTCTGCGTTCTCCATCTGGAACATATAGTTGCATAAGAACAAAGCAACGCTACGTCAGCTGTAATTATACGACACAAAAAATTGTAGAAACTTGAAATTAAATTGTGAATGCTGCTGTAATATATCCAATAAAATGTGAATATAAAATGTGATTTAATGAGCTGTGAACCGAGCAATATGACGGCAGAGTGATGATGAAACACATTAATGTGGGTATTAATATTCCACTTATAAAGATCTGCATTTTGAAGGTGGAAAATGGCTTAACCTCTATCTATAATGTTTTAAGGACTGGGTTGACAGATTCATGACATGAGATCATTGATAAATCTTGGGAGTTACACTTTTAATAAATTTCAAGAGCAGGTTTCTAAAAAAAAAAAAAGACCACAGAAGACATTCTCATTTTTTTCTTTTTCTTTATTCTTAAATTAAAGAGGCTGAAGCCATCAGAATACTTTACACCCCACAGCACGTTGAAGGCAACAATAAGTCTGTACATCACTGAATACAATTTTTTTGGTGACGTTTTTCAGCCAGAAGCAGGATCGTCGTCTCGTGAGCTGAACCCGGGGGATGACGTCTGAACGGCGGCTGCAGGTCCGTTCAGCTGCCGCTCTCTGGCTCCGGTTCGTGGTCTCCGCAGATGATAGCGTGACATCTCTGGAAGGCCTCGCTCAGGTTCTGCATGGAGGTGCCCAGCTCGGGACTGGTCCGCAGCGCCACCATGTCGTAGCCCATCCAGGTGAGCTGCACTGGAACAGGTATAAAGATAACCAGAGTGACGACGTGACGTGTAACGTTATGTTGAGTGCTCATATTGCGGAGGGAGCAAGCTGCCTGACTTAGTGTCGTCACGCACCTGATAAGTCCTCAACGGCTTCTATAATTCGCTCCAGGTCTTTGTTCAGCTCCAACACGTCGTCGATGCTCTCCTGCGGCAGCTCGGGCATCGGAGAGGAATCGGCCATCTAAATTACAACACCGGTGTTTCGGTTTAACAGGCGACAGTGTTAACTGGTGACTTCCCGTCGAGCTGTGCTCGTGAATGCCGCTTGGTTTAATTTAGTAATGAAGTGTCAACCCCTCTCATATGACGTTACATACTAATATTTACTATACTAATGAAAAAATACTAATTAAAAATACGGCATTCACGAGGGCAGCGACGTGTTCTCTTTATATTTTCAAGCTGTTTGTAACTACGACACTAACAAACGCTGTGGTTCAAAGTCGCCAGTTAACACGGTCGCTTCTTAATCCGTAACACCGGCGTTTCTTCCCCGCAAAAAAAAGTAACTTTCGCTCGCGCATACGACCGTTGGTTTACGTCACCGTAGGCCGCCTCAGTTAGCTAGCTAGCTTAGCTCACGGCTGCGGTGGTGTTGCGTTAGCACGATAGAAATATGATTCTGAAGTTATTTTTCATCCGTCAAAAGTAACAGCGGCATCTACAAACAATGGCTGGAATTTTAATCGTAGTTCATGTGTTTAAATGAGGTGTTATCTGTTCATAAAATGTGCAACAACTTACGATAGAGCGTCCTTTCTTCAGTCAGCTAGCTAGTTTGAAACAGAAAGCGCTCGTGCTCACTACTAATGTCGTCTTATCACGTGACCATGTAACTTCCTACGATGTTCGGGAATTATTTTTCTTCACACAAAACCCTTATTTTATATTATTAATATTATTATATAATAATTATTGTATACAACACTGCCATTGACGGTAGGAAGTCTACACTGAGTTTTTAATAATTCAAAAACATTATAACAAAATATATTTTAAGGTAGCCTTACCTGTGTAACTTGGAAATATCTGCTAAAATGTATAAAAGGAAATACTACGCCCCCTACAAAATTAGTTTAAAATAAATAAAGATTATATTATTCAAAGTAGGCTATACTGAATACACTATCTGTAAGGCTGTTATTAACCCATTATTCACACTTCTGTGGTAGTCTGAAGCCACTTTTATTGTATTCCTTTGCTATTTCTACAGCTAAGATGCCATTATAATTGCTTTTGTTTTTTCCATCATAATTATTACTCTTTTAGTGTCGTAAAGCTTCATAGAAAACATGGAAGCAATTTAATATGAATGTAACTCTAAGTGTGATCCATATTTAATGAGAAAACAATGAGCCGCAACATAATCTCTGTAGGAGAAGGTTGTTTATCTTCATAATGACTAAACATGGCCAGGATTAGCAAGCAGAGAAAAGAATGATTAAATGTATCATCCAAATCTAAGTTATTTAATTCAGTTAAAATTGATATTTAAACAGATGACTGAACTCAATCAATGTCGGAGTAAAAGCTTGAGTGGAAAATTATTGAATTGAGGGTGAACAAAAAAACCCTGAAGGAAGTGAACCAGCTGACGGCAGGGAAAAAAACTGAGAAAACAGGAACAGGCTTCTCACCTGAGAAACCAACCAATCGGACGAGCCGGGGGGCGTCTCCCGGGGGAAACGCATAAAGGTATGACAGGTGACATCTTGACATAAAGCAAGTGCAAGCAGACCAGAAAGGTGTGGAGAAGAGTAGAGCTCACACCTGGGAAGACTCTTGAGCGCCGTAAGAATACGATCCCGCGATGTCGACGTTTGAGGTGCAGGGTCAGTCTCCTCCTCGCTGCGGCCCGCAGTTCCCCAGCCTGGGCCAGGAGCCCCCCGAGCTCAGCATGTACAGCGACTGCTACTACCCTCCGCCGTCGCTGCCGAGTCCGCAGCGCACCGCGCCGACCGCCTACGACCTGAGCGACTACGCCGCCTCCTCCCCGAACCCGTACCTGTGGTTCAACGGCTCCGGGATCAACACGCCGCCGTACCTGGCCGCCGCGGGGCCGCCGGGTAACCCCGGACCCCCCTTTGTCCCTCAGCACTACGGAATGCAGAGGCCTTACCTGGGTCCGGCCGGCGCCGGGGTTCCGGGAGGGGAGCTGAGCTGGTTCTCCCTGCCCTCGCAAGAGGACCTGATGAAGCTGGTCCGGCCGCCGTACTCCTACTCCGCCCTCATCGCCATGGCGATCCACGGGGCGCCGGACCGGAGGCTGACGCTGAGTCAGATCTATCAGTACGTGGCCGACAACTTCCCGTTCTACAACAAGAGCAAAGCGGGCTGGCAGAACTCCATCAGACACAACCTGTCGCTCAACGACTGCTTCAAGAAAGTCCCGAGAGACGAGGACGATCCAGGTAAGACTGTTTTTGGCGTGTTTTGCCTCCGTCTCGATTCTCTCTCGCGAGGCGAGACTCGGGTGATTCACTTCATTTCCTTTGTGTTTGAATGTTTCAATCGAACCTCACCCGACGTCTTACGCTCTCACACCAACAGGCAAGGGCAACTACTGGACCCTCGACCCGAACTGCGAAAAGATGTTCGACAACGGAAACTTCCGTCGCAAGAGGAAGAGGAAGTCCGATTCCCTCCCCGGCGCCGACGGCGGCTCGGGGGTCCCGGAGTCGTGCGACAGCGAGCGGGGGAGCCCCGAGGACTCGACCGGCCTCAACATCTCGCCCGCGCCGGACCGGATCCCCTCCCCGTCGTCGGCGGGCCCGGCGGCGGCGCCGTCGTGTCTCAGCAGCTTCCTGTCCGAGATGTCCGGCGTGACGTCCGGCGGCGAGGTGGTGGGAGGCGACGGGCTGAACCGGCCGCTGCAGATCAACCTGGACGGGCCTCACAGAACCACGCAGCCCGGCGGCTTCGGCAGCTACTCCCCCAACTCGGGCGGGCCGGAGTGGGGGCCCCACGGCCCGGCCGCCCCCGTGCTCTCCTCCTCGCCCGCCCACGCCTCCCTCGGCTACGCCGGCCCCGTCCTCAGCCAGTACAGCGGGTCCAGTGGGCATTTCTACCCCACGCTGGGCTCGACAGGCATCATCTACCACCGCGAGGGCACCGAGGTGTGATGAGACTTTAGGGGGGGGGGGTCGGGTTGAAAAGACTTCGCGGGAAATGTTACCCCTCTGGTCACTGTTGTCAGATTGGGTTCACACACACACACACACACACACACACACACACATTGCGCTGACTGAGACAGTTGAGATATCTGTAAGGCTTCGACTCCCACAGTAACAGCTGAGTCAGCCACGACAGGTGTGTGTGTGTGTGTGTGTGTGTGTGTGTGTCCCTCCCTGAAACCGCTATCAGATCCTCAGTCAGCTTTTACTCAATCCAAAGCCGCCCTCTATCAGATCTGACTCATTAATAACAGATCCTGGATCTGATCTGCTGACTCCAGGTCATTCCACTATCTGCCGTTCTCCGATGGCATCGCCCCCACACACAACGCTCAGGCGGCACATTTAGAGGAGGCGATGACACCGCCGTCTACGTAGGAATTAAAAAGAAGGTAAAAAAAAAGGTAGATATCGTTGTGTTTTTGAAGTACTGAAGCTTTAATAATCTGATGTCTTGTGGGGGGGGGGGGGTCTTTCTACGTTGTAAATATGTCAATGTGTTGCGTAACGTTATACATTTATATTGTTGGTTTTGTGTATTGATTCCTAATGTATGGTATATGCTACACGTGTTGTGCTTTTGATATGAATAAAAGGTTTCAGAGTTCCACGCTTGTATTTTCTCAATTTCTTTTTTTCCAATGAAGAATAATTACGACTCAAAAAAACATTTTAAAAAAGAGGAAAGAGAGGGAGCGTAAGTCTCGCTGACAGAAAACAGTCCCGTCAGAGAAAGCCGAGGACCAGGCGAGGAGGACCTGCATGTCGGTGTAACTCGATCTGTGTGTGATGGATTGCTAACCGACTCCTCTGAAACGTTTCCCATGTCCCCGCCGGTCACACGGTCCGTCCTCCCAGCGCCGAGCGGACGCACGAGAACCTCGCCGGGGGAACCGGCTCCAGAACAAAGAGATGCTGAAGATGCTGAAGCGGGAGTTAAAACCAGAGGGCGCTCGGCGAGGTTCTCAGAGCTCGGCGTTGATTGGCCGCCGAGGAGATTGTTAGAAGTCGCTTCGCAGATATTATTTATTCATTTGTCGTAGAAACCAAGAACATTGTGTAAGTTTGTACAAAACTTTAATGTCAAAGGAATGGAGGAACAGGTTCGAGCCGCATAAAGACATTCATGGTCTGGCTTTCTTTATCTGACTGCATGAGAAAGACAATAAGAAGGTAATACAGCAATAAAAAGTAGTAAATAGAGTAATAAAAAGGTAAAAATACAGTAATAAAAAAGGTAACAAAAATAGTAATGAAAAAGTAATAAATATATTAATACAAAGGTAAGAAATATAGTATATATTATATTATATTATATAATTATAATATAATGAAAAAGTAACAAATAAAGTAATAAAAAGATAAAAAATACAGTAATAGAAAAGTAAAAATTAGATAGATAGATGGATACTTTATTAATCCCGAGGGAAATTTAGGTAAGAATAATTTAGGTAATAATTTATAGTAATACAAAGGTAACAAATACAGTAATAAAAAAGTAATACACATATTAATACAAAGGTAATAAATATAGTAATAAAAAGGTATTAACTAAAGTAATAAAAAGGTAAAAAATACAGTAATGAAAAGGTACAACATATAGTTATAAAAAGGTAACACATATAGTAATACAAAGGTAACAAATATAGTAATGAAAAGACAAGAAATATAGTAATAAAAAGGTAACACATATAATAATACAAAGGTAACAAATATAGTAGTGAAAAGATAATAAATAAAGTAATAAAAAGGTCAAAAAGACTAATAAAAAGGTAATAAATGCAGTAATAAAAAGGTTACACATATAGTAATACAAAGGTAATATATAGTAATAAAAAGGTAAAGCATATAGCAATGAAAAGTTAACAAATAAAAGGTAATACAAAACGGTAGTATATGCAGCAGAAGAAACAATCGTAATGTAATATAATAAAAAAACAGTTTATCAATAAAGATACCGTAATACCAAAACCTGCAAAGTAAGTCAGATGTGGAGCAATAAGGCAGATTGACTCTTGTCTGCTGTCTTCATGCAACACTTGTAATCCATACAGTAATATACTGTTTTTAAAAACATTAACTTTTCCAACATCTGGATCACATGATACTTAACACATGATATTTATAAAGCACGTATTTTACTTGTGATTTTGTATGTATTTTATTAAAATGTAATGTTTTCTACTATCTGGACCTTGAGTCTGGAATAAAAGTTTGATTCATTGAGTCTACGAGTCCCTGTGTAATTGTAAACTATTGGAATAGTATTATTTAAACATTGGCTAATTGAATGAACCATCGCTATATGATAATAACCCTATAACTTGGTGTTATTCTTTCCTCTGGGTATCCTTCACATCCATCTCCCTGTTATTTCTAACCCTTTGATCGATGTCCGCCCGAGGCCTGTATTTACCCCGCAACACAGGCAGCATGACCATCATTTACACTAAACACAGAGAGAAACTCACAAGTCACCGGAGAGCCGACCCCAGGAGACGTGGAGTTCAACATCCTGGTTGCGATTGGCAAAGCGCGCCAAGGTGGAGACGGTCAACCTGTCGACTATTTGCATAACCGATTCCCAAAAAACAAGCGGCCAAGGTTGCATTTCTGGACTCATCGCGAAGAAGTCCCCCCCGCTTCATGAGCTATCTGATTTAAATGTGCTAAAAGGCCTGCGCCTCCAACCTCAGGAGACATCAAGGGAACCCCCGCCGTGCCAACAAAAATCATATGCAAATAGATGATATTCGCACGCAGATATTAGGCTTACAGAGTGAGCTTCTATGAAAGAAAGACAAACAGAAAGGAGTGTGGGGGGTATCAGAGTATCACTGTCCCAACATGTCGCACAACCTTCCCCTGGTGGAGAGCTGCCCCATCGGTTTGTTTTTCGGCTCCTTATCTCCAGACCGGTGAGCCGGCAGGTGAATGAGGAGGCATCGAGGGAACACTCGTGGCCTTCTGCATCCCCCCCCCCCCCAAAACAAAACTTTCACCATCTTCCGTCTTATGTCAGACGCTTTTTAAAAACGGATGCACATTTTCTCTCTTTTCTTTCTTTTCGCCGCCGTTAATCACGGCCGCCCGCGCGGGGAGGACAAGGTCGGGGAGAGAATGCACAGTTCCAGATGGAGCTCACCAGATCAGAGTGATTTAACTCCCCGGCTCCTCCAACCAAAGTCAAGTAGCTTTTTATTGAAACTCACAACAACATACATATTTTTGGGGGGAAATCCCCTCATCGGTTGCTGGTGATATCTTTATTTGGACGGCGCGGATACATCCAGACCACAAGCCGCTCACACCTCGTTCGCATCACGTGTGTGAACTGTTCCCCTCTTTTTTTATCCCCCTTCTTCTTTCCCGAGTCAACAAAACAACTTGAAACCTTCATAAAAACAATCAGTTTGATGACCTCACGGCGCATTCACTCATAAATGAAGCCGCCGTGCGTCAGAGCGCCGTCCGGGCCGTATAGCTCCTCCGCGATCCGGGGAGACGCGGGACGGCATCCATCAATCACGAGTTCCTGTCGCGACGGCCCGCCGCCGCCCGGGGCTCCAGAATTATTGCTCAACACAGAGAGCGATGCGATTAAAATCTATAAATCCTCATCTCCACCTGCCGCCCGGCTCGTGGCATGCTTCCACGCACCTGTCGAGCTAACGGAACGCACACACACACACCCTCGCACTGCCAATGTGTGTGTGTGTGTGTGTGTGTGTGTGTGCAGTGCAAAGGCACACACAAGTGGGTGGTGTTTATATTGTGAACTCAGACAGAGAACGATTACCCCCCCGAGCCGGTATGCAGAAGATATTTGTCTGTGTGTCCAGATTATTATTGCGGCCTCCAAGATGCGTCAAGCTAACAGTTGCATGTGCTGTTCTGGGGGGGGGGGGGATGACCCTCTCAGTTGAACACGAGGCGAACTGTCCGGGTACCAGAAGCAACCCAAAACACGCACACACCTTCTGTATTTACTAAAACAGCCCCGTCCTATCCAGGCTGTTTAGTAAACGGCAGCAGAGAACGTCAAGCCTGGAGACATGCGGTCATGCCCAGCGCCTCGGCTCGGCATTAGCGGCTCGCTGTTGTGTGTAAACACGCACACACACTCCAGACACACGCATGCAGGTGACGAAAGGAGCGAGACGCCTCGCCTCTCGTTTTTCTTTTTTTTATGGAAGTCATTGAACGACCTTTTTTTGTTTGCGGCCGGCTTCGCGTTCTCCCCAGAGGTCAATGGACCGCGTTAGAAATCCCTCGCGGCACACTTTCCCCCGCAAAGCTTTTGAGTCGTCGAGCCCAGAAGAAGAACAAAAACCATCTCCTCTTCGCGTCACTTCGCCGACGTCCAGGAAATCGTATTCCCGGTTTGGATAAAGAAGGTGAAAAAAGTCAACGTTTTCCATGAATCCCGGTGAAACACGCGTCCGGCAGCAGCAGCAGCTCCTGCTGCCGTCTCCAGGGAGGCAGTGAGGGACTCTCCCCCCTCAACGTGGCTTATATATACACCGTTTGGGGAAAAGAGAAGTTTAAAGACAAACACAGAGCGCGCTGAGAGCGTGTGTATATATGAATCATCGCTATTGCACCCTAAAATATTGTCCATGTCAACATGCGGCCAACGCGGCGACGGGAACAGGCGAGGGAGGGATTCATCGCCCTGAACTTTGTCACAGTTTTAAACCGACCGGACGCGGCTTAGGGCCCAGAGGTGAAGGTCACGGATGAAATATCTCAACAACTAACGGATGCTTTTGTGAAGTAGAAGCTTTATTCATGATACAGAAGGGCTGTTCTTCTCAGTTCTTGCCTATGTGATGATGCGTGAGGGTTGAAACCTGGTTTTTCTAAATTAAAAGCGAAGCGAAGAGGACAAGAAATGTAAAAAAAAGTACTTTAAAGTAAAAAATAAAAACTTTGTGTGATGTAAATAAAATAAGAAACGCTTCCTTCGAGTGCAGGAAAATTATTTGAGGATGCGTGAGTGTCGCTCCACAGTTATAATTGGGCTTTTCCTGATTAAAAGCAAAGCAAAGAGGACTCCTTATACATTTAAAAAAGCTCCGGAATGTAAAAATGATTAGAATCACTTCCTTCAAGTAAAGGTAAATCAGTTCTTGCCTCTATGAGGATGCGTGAGTGTCGCTCCACAGTTAGAGCCTGCAAAGCAACGAGGACTTTAAAAAAAAGGAGTGTGTAACGTTAAAATAGTTTGAGTGAAGCGCTCAGCAGGTCCTCCGTGTTCCTCCCGAGTCACTCAGACGTTGACGAGGCTCAGCACGTGTTGCTCATGCGCTCGCCTTCATCCCCCCGCTAACCGCCTGAAACCGGACCCGGCAGCGGGATCCAAACCGCGGGCACTCGCGAGACAAATGGCTCAACAGAACCCCCCCCCCCCCCAAAAAAAGAGAAGGAGAAACAAACAGTTTTCTTGACCTTCACCTTCAGACATGGACTCTGACTGCAGTTCAGCCTCGGGCCGACCCCGTGCTCCTTTGCTCATTGCAGGATATTAACGCTGCGGTGAGATGTAACCCAAACCTTTCTGTTTATTTGCTTTACAGGAGTGCGGTTTCTTAATTTGTTTCTGTCAGTTTTCAGGTCAACGGTGATGGTGTGGTGCGTTCATGAAAACATGTGAGTGACAGCTCCCTCCTTCATTCGGACTACGATAACCATAACACGGTTATACATGGATAGTCTCTTAATGCTGCGTTCATTTATTGGCTCAAGCTGGTGCTGCAGCATCGACCACGCACACACACACACACACACACATGGAAACTCACCGACGTGCGTGGAGCTCAATTAGTCTCTGTGAAGCACTCACACCCCATTATGTTGTCAACAAGCAGATAAGACGCAGCCGAGCTGAGCGTCAACAGAACCTCTCAGCTGGAGGCCGGAGGCTCGGAGGCCTCCACCTGTCACAATAATAATTCATTAGAACAAATAATTCACTTTAACACCCTGCTGCTGGTTGAGCCCTGAGTGGAGGACAGCGTCACGTTGCCCTCAGAGGGCTGACGGCAACACGGTGATGAAATAACCACGAACACCACGTTAAAGGACTGCTTTCATTTGATGATTGTTTATTCAAGTGTAAACACGGTGCATATGCCTTTGTATAAATGTACTGGTCTGGGGTAGTGGTTCTGTACTGGTCTGAGGTAGTGGTTCTGTACTGGTCTGAGGTAGTTGTTCTCCACTGGTCTGGGGTAGTGGTTCTCTACTGGTCTGGGGTAGTTGTTCTCCACTGGTCTGGGGTAGTGGTTCTCCACTGGTCTGGGCTAGTGGTTCTCTACTGGTCTGGGGTAGTTGTTCTCCACTGGTCTGGGGTAGTGGTTCTCCACTGGTCTGGGGTAGTGGTTCTCCACTGGTCTGGGGTAGTGGTTCTGTACTGGTCTAAGGTAGTTGTTCTCCACTGGTCTGAGGTAGTGGTTCTCTACTGGTCTGGGGTAGTGGTTTTCTACTGGTCTGGGGTAGTGGTTCTCCACTGGTCTGGGGTAGGGGTTCTCCACTGGTCTGGGGTAGTGGTTCTCCACTGGTTTGGGGTAGTGGTTCTCTACTGGTCTGGGGTAGTGGTTCTCCACTGGTCTGGGGTAGGGGTTCTCCACTGGTCTGGGGTAGTGGTTCTCTACTGGTCTGGGGTAGTGGTTCTCTACTGGTCTCGGGTAATGGTTTTCCAATGTTCTGGTGTAGTGGTTCTCCACTGGTCTGGGCTAGTGGTTCTCCACTGGTTTGGGGTAGGGGTTCTCCACTGGTCTGGGGTAGTGGTTCTCTACTGGTCTGGGGTAGTGGTTCTCCACTGGTCTCGGGTAATGGTTTTCCAATGTTCTGGTGTAGTGGTTCTCCACTGGTCTGGGCTAGTGGTTCTCCACTGGTTTGGGGTAGTGGTTCTCTACTGGTCTGGGGTAGTGGTTCTCCACTGGTCTGGGGTAGGGGTTCTCCACTGGTCTGGGGTAGTGGTTCTCTACTGGTCTGGGGTAGTTGTTCTCCACTGGTCTGGGGTAGTGGTTCTCCACTGGTCTGGGCTAGTGGTTCTCTACTGGTCTGGGGTAGTTGTTCTCCACTGGTCTGGGGTAGTGGTTCTCCACTGGTCTGGGGTAGTGGTTCTCCACTGGTCTGGGGTAGTGGTTCTGTCCTGGTCTAAGGTAGTTGTTCTCCACTGGTCTGAGGTAGTGGTTCTCTACTGGTCTGGGGTAGTGGTTTTCTACTGGTCTGGGGTAGTGGTTCTCCACTGGTCTGGGGTAGGGGTTCTCCACTGGTCTGGGGTAGTGGTTCTCCACTGGTCTGGTGTAGGGGTTCTCCACTGGTCTGGGGTAGTGGTTCTCTACTGGTCTGGGGTAGTGGTTCTCCACTGGTCTGGGGTAGTGGTTCTCCACTGGTCTGGGGTAATGGTTCTCCACTGGTCTGGTGTAGGGGTTCTCCACTGGTCTGGGGTAGTGGTTTTCCAATGTTCTGGTGTAGTGGTTCTCCACTGGTTTGGGGTAGTGGTTCTCTACTGGTCTGGGGTAGTGGTTCTCCACTGGTCTGGGGTAGGGGTTCTCCACTGGTCTGGGGTAGTGGTTCTCTACTGGTCTCGGGTAATGGTTTTCCAATGTTCTGGTGTAGTGGTTCTCCACTGGTCTGGGCTAGTGTTTCTCCACTGGTTTGGGGTAGGGGTTCTCCACTGGTCTGGGGTAGTGGTTCTCTACTGGTCTGGGGTAGTGGTTCTCCACTGGTCTCGGGTAATGGTTTTCCAATGTTCTGGTGTAGTGGTTCTCCACTGGTCTGGGCTAGTGGTTCTCCACTGGTTTGGGGTAGGGGTTCTCCACTGGTCTGGGGTAGTGGTTCTCTACTGGTCTGGGGTAGTGGTTCTCCACTGGTCTGGGGTAGGGGTTCTCCACTGGTCTGGGGTAGTGGTTCTCTACTGGTCTGGGGTAGTGGTTCTCTACTGGTCTGGGGTAGTGGTTCTCCTCTGGTCTGGGGTAATGGTTCTCCACTGGTCTGGGGTAGTGGTTCTCCACTGGTCTGGGGTAGGGGTTCTCTACTGGTCTGGGGTAGTGGTTCTCCACTGGTCTGGGGTAGGGGTTCTCTACTGGTCTGGGGTAGTGGTTCTCTACTGGTCTGGGCTAGTGGTTCTCCACTCGTATGAGGTAGTGGTTCTCCACTGGTCTCGGGTAATGGTTTTCCAATGTTCTGGTGTAGTGGTTCTCCACTGGTCTGGGCTAGTGGTTCTCCACTGGTTTGGGGTAGTGGTTCTCTACTGGTTTGGGGTAGTGGTCCTCCACTGGTCTGGGATAGTGGTTCTCTACTGGTCTGGGGTAGTGGTTCTCTACTGGTTTGGGGTAGTGGTTCTCTACTGGTTTGGGCTAGTGGTTCTCCACTGGTTTGGGGTAGTGGTTCTCTACTGGTTTGGGGTAGTGGTCCTCCACTGGTCTGGGATAGGGGTTCTCTACTGGTCTGGGGTAGTGGTTCTCAACCGACGTTTTGGCAGCAGTGTTTCTCTCAAAACTAAACGCTGTGAGTTTGGGCGTAGTGGGCGGGGCTTGTGAGCAGCAGACCGTGGACTCCCAGCTCCTTCCAGACATTCGGATGCAACAGGCAGACGTTCACCAATGTGCTGCAGGTGAGTCGGGAGGCCTCCCTCCCCACGGAGCGCTCTGCAGCCCGGAGGTCACCTCTGAGGGATTGGATGTCACACCAACAGCAAACGGGATGAAACCGTCGGGTCCGTCACGCTCGGAGACGGCGGCCTCCAAACCCCCATGAGCCTCGTGTTGTGACACACTGCCGTGACTTCAGGGACGAAAACAAGGAACCTGGCTCCACTGGTTATAGATGGGTCCCCCGATAGGGATTTCCCTCTTCTCGCTATTTAGTGTTTTTTTCATTATTATTATTATTATTAAAAAAACGTTGAAACTAAATCTGCCCCCCCGATGCTCCAGAAGTCGGTCGATAAGTCGGCGAGCCAGAGGAACGTCTCGTGTGATGCAGCCAGAGATAATGAAGTCATTTGTTTAACGTGTGACGGCAGTTTGGCTCAGTTGGCAAATCGTGAAATGAGTTTGACAGATTTCACGGGGTGACGGGGTGAAGGGGTGACGGGATGACGGGGTGAGGGGGCGGCGGGGGTGATGGGGTGAGGGGTGGCGGGGTGACGGGGTGAAGGGGTGACGGGGTGACGGGATGACGGGGTGAGGGGCGGGGTGATGGGGTGAGGGTGGCGGGGTGACGGGGTGAGGGGTGGGGTGAAGGGATGACGGGGTGACGGGGTGAGGGGTGAGGGGGTGAGGGGTGACGTGGTGAGGGGTGACGGGGTGAGGGGTGATGTGACGTGGTGAGGGTGACGGGGTGAGGGGTGACGTGGTGAGGGGTGACGGGGTGGCAGGGTGAGGGGTGACGGGGTGGCGGGGTGGCGGGTGAAGGGTGACGGATGATGGGGTGAGGGGCTGTGGGGTGTGGGGTGAGGGTGGCGGGGTGACGGGGTGAGGGGTGGTGGGGTGAAGGGATGACGGGGTGAGGGGTGAGGGGTGAGGGGTGAGGGGTGAGGGGTGAGGGGTGAGGGGTGAGGGGTGAGGGGTGAGGGTGAGGGGTGGCTGGGTGACGGGGTGAGGGGTGATGGGGTGACGGGGTGAGGGGTGAGGGGTGGCTGGGTGAGGGGTGACAGGGTGAGGGGTGGCGGGGTGACGGGTGAGGGGTGGTGGGGTGAAGGGATGACGGGGTGACGGGGTGAGGGGGTGAGGGGGTGACGGGGGTGGCGGGGGTGGCGGGGTGACGGGGGTGAGGGGTGGCGGGGTGAGGGGGTGACGGGGGTGGCGGGTGACGGGGTGGTAGGTGGCGGGGTGACGGGATGACGGGGTCACAGGGTCACGGGTGACTCTTTAAAGAACCTAAAAAGGTTTCTCAAAGAACAGTAAAACATGGATCTTTAAGGCCCCATTTCTGGTTCCATGAAGACATTTCAAATCAAACGGTTTCCTTAGAGAGTTCTTCAAAGAACCTATAAAGGTGCCTCAAATGAATAAATGATTCTCCAGCAGGTGATGGTTCTTCGTAGAACCACAACGCCTTTCAAAGAACCATTTAAGAACCTTTATGTTTCTGTGTTCTGTAGATTTTGAGCCTGCCAGACGGATTTCAGACAATAAAGTTAATGTTTAAAAAAAGAAAATTCTCACACAAGCCCCTTTATAAACTGCAGATTATTTAATAACTTCCAATCCATGACTTCAGGAAACTATTTGAACTTTTTGTATTATTTAGTCTCCTGCAGTCACACCAACGAGTCGTGAGGAGCGTTTAGTTGCCAGCAGTAATTTGTTTGTTGGTGTTCGGTGGATCATTTTTCCATAATCCCGTTTTCCATGGACGTCTATGGAGCTGCAGCGCCGGGAGCCTGCGGGGTGTTGCGCAACAGCGAGGCCGCATCCAGAGAGCGTGGAGCAACCTGCAGCAGCAACGTGTCGCAACAGGCGCCACAGGGAGCGCCGGCTGCTCGCCGAGCCGCTGCACTCACACCGTGATGTTCATCTCAGAGGACACACACGGAGCACAACACACAGAGACAACAAGCGGTGTTTACTTTAACTTTAAAGAGTTGAATTACTCTGCAGATGTCTGCAGGTTGAAGTGATCATAAATGGTTCTTTAATTGAATGAAGTGTGTTTTCTGCACGTGACTAATATAAACTACACAGATAATACTAATAATAAGACTGGAGCCCTTGTGTATCTTTAAACAAATGCTCTCAGAGACCCTCAGAGACCCCTAGAGACCCTCAGAGACCCTCAGAGACCCATAGAGACCCACAGAGACCCTCAGAGACCCTCAGAGACACCTAGAGACCCTCAGAGACCCACAGAGACCATCAGAGACCCTCAGAGACCCACAGAGACCATCAGAGACACCTAGAGACCCTCAGAGACCCACAGAGACCATCAGAGACCCTCAGAGACCCCTAGAGACCCTCAGAGACCCACAGAGACCATCAGAGACCCTCAGAGACCCCTAGAGACCCTCAGCTTCATTAAATCCAGATTAAAGACATTTCTGTTGCATTTACTTGAACCAGATTTCAGGATATCAATCAAGAACTTCTCACTTCTGCAACTTTTATTCTATTTCTTGCTTTTTGACCGTTTTAATGAATATTCTTAATTGGTTTTACATCTATTTTTCTTTTGCATTCAAACAAATGCAAGCATGCTTTTTATTGCATTAATGACGAGTGTATGATTCATAGTGTGCACTATTTTTATTTGCAGTTGTGTGGCTCATTGATACAAGATTGCATAATCGATTTGGGCCTTTTGGGGATGCAGGATTTGACGTTAAAGTGAATTGTTTCATGTGTGTGTGTGTGTGTGTGTGTGTGTGTGTGTGTGTGTGTGTGTGTGGCCTCAACGAGCATCACATGCACCTCCATGCTGCACATGACAAACACAGTGACCTGCATCCCCCACACGCTCCATGGAGACGAGGCCCAGGCTGGACGGCGTAGCTTCTGTTAGCTCGAGCGAAGCGTCGGCGTTGCATCGTGGTCAAAAGAGGCTCGTCGGGGGAACACCGGAGAAACAAGATTCCAATACAACACGATGTGAGTTGAAACCGAAGCCACCGGAGCGTGAGCCCGACAGGAGCGAAGCTCCCGGAGCGATCGTTAAAACAGAATTTATTATTCCCCAGAAGTCCGGAGCAGCACCTGAGGAGCCAGACGCTCCCCCGCCATCTCATTTGCAGAGAGAACATTGTTTCCTGATGAATAGAATGAAAGATGTGAGTTGTGATTGCCTAACAATAACAAAAACAACAACAACAACAACAACGCTGTGTGGTAAAATAAGACCGTCTATACTAGGTTAGTATAGGTCTATAGGTGTATTGAGGATCATGCATCACGCCTATGACTTCAATTCAATTCAATTCAGTTTATTTGTATAGCCCAATTTCACAAATTACAAATTTGTCTCGGAGTGCTTTACAATCTGTACACATAGACATCCCTGACCTTTGACCTTTGACCTCACATCGGATCAGGAAAAACTCCCAAATAACCCTTCAGGGGGAAAAAAGGGAAGAACCCTTGAGGAGAGAACAGAGGAGGATCCCTCTCCAGGATGGACAGAACAACAGATGTCATGTGTACAGAAGGACTTCTGGAATTTACATATTCAGCACATTGATGGGGAGGGATTTTTTGTATTATTTGTTCATGGCTTTATTTATTCATCCATTCATCTCCATGGAAACCAGTTTTTGGTGAGTTTTAATAACATAACTCAGTAATTTGCTGTGGGGGTGAAATTCCCTCAAAGGTCGTTTAACAGACAGGAAACAAGGTGAGGATCATTATTCTCACTGCAGAGAAACTCCTCAAGTTCTCCGGAGGAAATCTGCGGCGTGCCGCGTGTCTGCAGCCCGAATAACAATTATAGAATAAGAATAATAATGCATTTTATTTATTTGTGTGTAAGTGGTGGACACACACACCCACACACACACATAACACACAGTATGTGTGTAAGTGGTGGACACACACACACACACACTCACACACAAGCACACACAGACACACACATAGACACACAGACACACACAGACAGACACACTCACGGCATGTGTGTAAGTGGTGGACACCCCCCCCCCCCACACACACACACACACACACACACCCTAACATGGATACGCTTAAACAAATTGCTTTTCTAAAAATATCCCGAGTAAGGATGCGTTTAAAAATGACAGTTTAACATTTCATTATTAAATTATCAATCAGGAGAAGTTGAGCTGGTCGACAGTTTAAAAATAACAATAACTGCTTCTCGTGCCGTAACGCAGGTGTTCTGGTTTTAGGATCAAACAGCTCAGGAGTGATAATCGTCCTGATGGAGGCTCCACCTGAGCTCAGCCTGTCGTCAGAGCAGTCTGAGTGGATGGAAGGTGATCACCTGAGCTCACACACCGAGAGGAGAGCGCCGCGCCGGTCAGGGGCGAGAGTCAACAGATTAAAATGCATACGGTTGAAATTAAATGACAACAAATCCCCAAAAATACACTTTCCACACACAAAGACCCAGAAGAAGAGAATCCCTCTGCCCCCGGTGGCCCATCCGGAGATGGCAGGATGAATGTGACAGTTACACCCGCTCATCTCTCCTCCTCCTCCTCCTCCTCCTCCTCCCGCTCATGAACGGAGAGACGTCCAGACGATAACCAAACCTGACCCCCCCCCCCCCACACACACACACACGCATCTGAATTTCAAGTGAAAGCAAAAAGGGACAGGACTCGCTTCAGGGAGACGGGTTTATTCTGGAAGGAGAGACCACGGGTCAGTAGGCTGATCTGGGGTCAGAGGAAAAGGGGGGTTGGTGGAGAGTCATAATATAATCACGATTAGAGTGAATGATGAGCAGAAATAACACCAGACGGACGTTTGAGACACAAACTGGGAGAGTTGACCTTTGACCTTCTGTTGCTCGGCTTGAGGCGGGTTCGAGGACCTGGATCCGCGAGGGATCCCGAGGACCTGGATCCGATAATAAGTTAGTGTAAGGGGAATTATTTAAAAAAAGGTGAATTATAAAAACCTTTGTGCAGAGCCAGGATGACCTGTTTCCAACAGCATTTTGATGCTAAGCTAACCGGCGGCTAGCGGCAGCTTCACAGTTATCGTACAGAAACAAGCGAGGAGTCAGACTTCTCTCTCAGTGAGGATAAGCAAACTGATAGATGAGGAGAGGAGAGCTAGAGGTGGAGTGAGACAGGTTTGAAGAGAGGTAAATGTGTTATATTTAGTTTGATTTATACGTATAAAACAAAAACAAAAAACTAGGTGAAAAAGTGACACATTGACATTTCACAGGGTTGTTTTCCAGCTAATGTTTTGTTTTTGCACGTATAATTTGTACAAATTAAAGTGTCAACAAGTTAGTGTTAGAGGAGCTGAAATGTGAACTATAAAAACCTTTGTGCAGAGCCAGGATGACCTGTTTCCAACAGCATTTTGATGCTAAGCTAACCGGCGGCTAGTGGCAGCTTCACAGTTATCATACAGAAACAAGCGAGGAGTCAGACTTCTCTCTCAGTGAGGATAAGCAAACTATTTAATTCCTCTTTTAAAGAAAGTCGCCTCGGTGGATCTCACAGAGAAGAGCGGGAAACAGGAAGTCAACGTGTTGGAGACGGCCCAACACGTTGACTTCCTGGCCCTGGCTCTCACCTGAAGCTCCCCACGTGTGTCCAGGAAGCTCTCCCTCCCTCACGCCGTCTCACCTGCTACCTCTTGATCCACTTAACTCCTCCCACTGGCGCCTTGTAGTTTAGCATGTAGCTCTGACTTCTCCGTTAGTTTCATCACAGATGAAATTTATGGATTAAAGGAAGGATTCTGAACTAAGTGGCACTCAGATTCCCAAGTGGTTGTGTAGTGAGAGAGTTTAGGGGAGTACAGAAGGTAAACATGTTATTTCTGGTGATGAAATGATGAATATCCTGTTCCTAGAGGAGCTGTCAGTCCTCGAGTGGAGCTGCGTGACCTTCGACAACGTGACTCTTTTACTGGCTGAACTTTCCCGTGGGGCATAAACAAAAAAAAGAGCGCAACGTGAATTACAATATTACGTTGTCAAATCCATATTATTATGTCAACACAGAATTTGCCTATTAAAGAATGCACGCAGCTTATCCCCCGGGATAAAGGGATGAATGTTGGTTTGATAAGGACAGGATTGGAGGCAGATGGGTAATTGGGCGTTATTATTTTAGATTAAAAGTCTGTTAAAAATCATGCAAATTTGATAGCAGCTACATCTTGGATCAAAGAGTGGGCGACTAATTTACTCGCTCAGGTGAAGGCCTGACTTACCTTGAGTCAGTGTCAGTTGGCCTTTTTCTAAAGACTTTTATCTCACAGCATCGGCTCACAAAAGCAAAAGCATACAATTAGCCGCGGTGGTTGCCCCCCAGTCCTCAGGACGAGGTCTTCCACTTTGGGGGGGGGGGGGGGGGAGGGGGGGGGAATACGAGGGTTTAAAGCTTGAATAACCTCCGAGTCACGACAAGTGGAGGCAGGCTGAAGACGGAATAATAAAATGTTAACATTTAGGGAGTAGAGCAGTTTATAGCTCACAGGATTATTCTGCGTTTCACGTCCGCTGTGAATCCTAAAGTACTCGCGGTGAACGTCGAACCAGCGGCTTTTAAAAAAAATGTTATCCAAAATGAGTGAGGTGTTGCTCTGACCGCTGTTTATTACTGCTTATAATCATACAGAACGCCATTAATTGTTCTTACAAGTCATTTCATTAATCGACTCAGATAATTATTATAATTTTGCTAAATTACAGAGATGGTAAACTTTACTGGAGCTATTCATTTAATGAGTCACTTCAAATATAGCGAAATTAAATGTTAGAGGCCGTGTAAAGCTTATTTAAAAATAGGTGTTGTGACCACCGTTTAAACTGTAAAGCCTCCGAGACACACGGCTCATAAAGTTATAATATCACCGGCTCTGACCGCTGTGTATTACTCCTCAACAGGTAACTGTTATTCCTGTATTTATTTATTTATACATTTATTTAATCATCTATTTATTTATTCCTGTATTTATTTATTTATACATTTATTTATTTATACATTTAGTTATACATTTATTTATTTATACATTTATTTATACATTTATTTATTCATACATTTATTTATTTATACATTTATTTATACATTTATTTATTTATACATTTATTTATACATTTATTTATTTATACATTTATTTAAGCATTTATTAATTTTTTCCTGCATTTATTTATTTATACTAAAGACGTTTTAAATCCTCCATAATAACCTGCCTCTAATAATACAATATGTCATTAATTAATTATACAAGTCATTCGGGGAAAAAACTTCAGGTGAGTTTCCATTAATCAACTCAATTGTTTATTTAAGGCTATTAATTTATGAAGTGATGTGCAAGATTAAAGCTTCCAATGTAACGAGTTTAAGGTTATTTAGAAATGGGAGTCGGAAGAGAAATGGAAGTTAGACTCGCACTGGTGCTCTCGACAAAAAATAATCCGATGGGATTCCTCCCGCTGGATGTTTACGACACGTTTTCATACATCGTAGAATTACACGTTAAAACCTCTTAACACAGAGCCTGTATTTCGGGTCCATTCAACATGACGTGTTTCCAACCCTCTGAGGTACTTTTAATAAGCCGCTCCGCCGACGCGCCGGAGGCCTTGGTGGTTCTGGTCCTGCAGGCGGGTCCAAACAGCTTGCTGCGCCACGCTCCGGGAACACCGGCTTCTGAAGCACTTTTTAATTATACTTTTGTGAATACGCCATCCTGGAGGGACGAGGCAGCGAACGTCACACATCAGAAAAACACTT
>NC_079406.1:2263860-2273860 GCF_029220125.1 Pseudoliparis swirei | reverse complement strand
GATCTCCTGGAGGAGTGATGCATGCCCTCTGTTCTGTGACTTCAGCTCTTCTTCCTCAGTTGATGCCTCACAGCTGTTCGGCGGCTTGTTGCTCAATAGTCGTGAACTCGTTGTTTTTCATGATCTTGTTGTGATTGCGTAACAGCATCACGGCCACGATCGCCTGCAACATGGACCTCACCAAGTACCCCATGGACCGCCAGGTGTGCACCCTGCAGCTGGAGAGCTGTGAGTACCTTCTTCATCATCATCGTCATCATCATCGTCGTCGTCATCATCGTCGTCATCATCGTCGTCGTCTAGCTTAAGAGACAAACGTAACATTATCAGGTCAGAGTCCTCCAACATTAATTAGTCTGTATGTATATGTGTGTGTCTGTGTGTGTATATGTGTGTGTCTATGTGTGTATATGTGGGTATATGTATGTATGCGTGTGTGTGTATGTGTGTGTATTTGTGTATATGTGTATATGTATGTGTGTGTGTATATATGTGTGTGTATATTTGTGTATATGTATGTGTGTCTGTGTGTGTATATGTGTCTATGTGTGTGTGTGTTTATGTGTGTGTGTGTGTGTGTATATGTGTTTATATGTGTATGTGTATTTATATGTGTGTGTGTGTGTGTTTATATGTGTGTGTGTGTGTGTACAGGACTGTCTCAGAAAATTAGAATATTGTGATAAAGTTCTTTATTTTCTGTAATGCAATTAAAAAAACAAAAATGTCATGCATTCTGGATTCATTACAAATCAACTGAAATATTGCAAGCCTTTTATTCTTTTAATATTGCTGATTATGGCTTACAGCTTAAGAAAACTCAAATATCCTATCTCTAAATATTAGAATATCATGAAAAAGTATACTAGTAGGGTATTAAACAAATCATTTGAATCGTCTAATTAACTCGAAACACCTGGAAACACATTTTCAAATGTTTGATTTTGTTTTGCTGTTATAAATCTTTTTTTTTACTTGGTCTGAGGAAATATAAAAATTTTATGAGATAGGATTTTAGAGTTTTCTTAAGCTGTAAGCCATAATCAGCAATATTAAAAGAATAAAAGGCTTGCAATATTTCAGTTGATTTGTAATGAATCCAGAATGCATGACATTTTTGTTTTTTTAATTGCATTACAGAAAATAAAGAACTTTATCACAATATTCTAATTTTCTGAGACAGTCCTGTATATGTGTTTATATGTGTGTGTATATGTATTTATATATGTATGTGTGTGTATAAATGTGTGTATATGTGTTTATGTGTGTGTGTGTATATGTGTTTATGTGTGTGTGTGTGTGTGTGTGTATGTGTATGTATGTGTGTGTGTGTGTGTATATGTGTTTATGTGTGTGTGTGTATATGTGTGTGTGTGTGTATATGTGTTTATATATGTGTGTGTGTATATGTGTATATATGTGTGCGTGTTTATATGTGTGTGTGTGTGTTTATATGTGTGTGCATATGTGTATATGTGTATGTATGTGTGTGTGTATATGTGTTTATATGTGTGTGTGTATATGTGTGTGTGTGTGCGTGTGTGTGTATATGTATTTATATATGTGTGTGTGTGTGTTTATGTGTGTGTGTGTCCAGGGGGCTACAACCTGCAGGACGTGGTGTTCTTTTGGACCCGGGGGAACGACTCGGTGAAGGGTCTGGACATCCTGCGCCTGGCTCAGTACAGCGTGGAGAGCTACTACACGTCGGTGTCGGAGGCCGCGTACGAGACGGGTGGGATACCTCCGACTCCCAGAATGCACCCCGGCAGGCCGAGCCGCACGCGTCCGATACGTGACCTTCGACCTCTCTCGGCAGGACAATACCCCAAGCTGGTGCTGCACTTCGCTCTGCGGAGGAACGTCCTGTTCTTCATCCTGGAGACCTACGTGCCCTCCGTCCTGCTGGTGCTGCTGTCCTGGGTCTCCTTCTGGATCAGCCAGTCCTCGGTCCCAGCCAGGACCTGCATCGGTACCAGAACCCCCACCGCCACGCCCCGCAGACTAAGAGTGTTACCACGCTGCTATTGGAGCGCATCTATTTGAATTACTATCATGAATAATTTAAATATTGATTGGATGGCTTCAACACACGGATGATGCACAGACATTACATTATCGATTTGTAAAAAATATCCAATTCAAACAAAATTCAGTTTAAAGAAAATCCCCCCAAAAATCGATACATGATGAATTGTATCAGTCTCGTTAGGTATTAATACTTAGCATTCTTTGAATACTAAAATAGAATATGTAAAGAAACAAGTTAAAATTGCATTTCTATAGGGTTAAAGTTCAAATAAGACTCATTTTGTGTCTAATTTTAAAGAAATAATTTGACGTGCGCAATAAGGTAAAAACAATTACAAAATCAATACCTGAATCTGAGGCTCCGCCTCCATCTTACTTTACGGAAACAACAACAAAATCCTGTTTCAACAAAATCCCCCAAAAACCGAGACATGGTGAATTGCATCAGTGTAGCTTAGCCACTTAGCATTCTCTAAATACCAACATAAAACACACTCAAATTGGATTTCTATAGGTTAAAAGTTCAATTAAAACACATTTTGTGTTTCATTTTATAGAAATAATTTGACGGGAGCAAAAAAGCAAAAACTATTTTTATATGAAAACATCAGAGGCTCCGCCTCCATCTTACTTTATGGAAGCAACAAAAAAATCTCCAAAAGCTGAGACTTGATGAATTGCATCAGTATATCGTAGCCACTTAAATGCTCACTAAAATTGTATTTCTATAGGCTAAAAGTTCAAATAAGACATATTTTGGGCCTAATATTATAGAAATAATTTGACGTATTTTTTATTTTCATATATTTAACCAGAAAAAGCCTCATCGATATTTAAAAATACCTCCTTTCCCAGAGTCTCGTGGTCGAGACTCAGCTCATTGAACAAAGTTTCAGACACACGACATGAAACAGTGACGGATAATTAAAATAAAGCCCCCCCCTCCCCGTGGCGTGTGTTCCAGGCGTGACCACGGTGCTCACCATGACCACGCTGATGACGGGCGCCCGCTCCTCGCTGCCCAACGCCAACTGCTTCATCAAGGCCATCGACGTGTACCTGGGCATCTGCTTCACCTTCATCTTCGGCGCCCTGGTGGAGTACGCATGCGCCCACTTCTACACCATGCAGCACCTCACCGTGGAGGACCTGCACCGGGTGAGGGGGGGGGGGGGGGAGATGATAACTCACACACACATACACTGTGATCCATTTGTCCGGGTTCGTACATCATGGAACACAAAAATTGGTCATTTCCAAGCCTGGAAAAGCCCTTATCATAAATATTAATTATTTAAAACTCAGCGTAAATAAACATTTGAATATTACACGTTTGCAGAATTTGGGGATTTTGTTTGATACAACTTTTCCAGGAGCTTGAAATAACCATTTACAATTTCCAGGACTTTCCCAAGTTTTCCATGGCAGCACGGATCCTGAATATTTATTGTTTTAATCAATCTATTGTCTCTCATTCGTTGGTTTCATTTATACACGGAGATTCCACCAAATGTTTTGGTTTACAGTCATGGAAAGGTTATGGAAAAGTCATGGAAAAGTCATGTAATGTAAAGGTCATGGAAAAAGTATGGAAAGGTCATTGAAAGGTCATGGGAAATTAATGGAAAGTCATGTAGAGGTCATGGAAAAAGTATGGAAAGGTCATAGACAGGTCATAGAAAGGTCATGGAAAGGTCATGGAGAAGTCATAGAAAGGTCATGGAGAAGTCATAGACAGGTCATAGAAAGGTCATGGAGAAGTCATGGAAAGGTCATGGAAAGGTCATGGAGAAGTCATAGAAAGGTCATGGAAACCCATTGGCCAACTTATGCATGAACCCTGGTTCTGTCCACCAGGAGCTTCAGAGGGAACTCAACGAGGCCAACGGGAACGGCTCCGCCCACATACTGAGGTCCATCCAGCCGAGCCGGTCCACCGCGGAGGTCGGGTCCGCCGCCGGGACCGACACCGGCGCCGGCGCCCTGGAGAAAGCGTCGGGGTGGCGCGGCGGTTGCTGCGGCCGCGGCCTCTCCTCGGTGAAGGACGCGTCGCGCCGCGCGGCCGCCGTCTTCACCATGGAGAACCCGTACGACATCGACCGCCGCGCGCGCAGCGTCTTCCCCATGGCCTTCCTCTTCGTCAACATCCTCTACTGGCTCTACTACCTGTTCCTCGGAAGAGGCTCCGCCTCCTCGCTGGAGACCCGGTACCATCCGCCCGGATTCAAACTGATCTCTAAAGCTTTTTGTAAATGAAACCTGCTGGTCCCACAGACGAGGAGACGAGGAGCAGCTAAACCCAGAATTAATCAAGTATTCAGAAAGCCTGAATCCATCTATTACTACACTCCACAGAACACATGAGGATGAGCAGCAACTAGTAAACAACAGTTAACTAATAAACACAAGTTAACTAGTCAACAACAGTTAACTAATAAACACAAGTTAACTAGTCAACAATAGTTAACTAATAAACACAAGTTAACTAGTAAACAATAGTTAGTTAACTAGTGATGCACACTAGTTAACTAGTTGCATACAATAGTTAACTCGTTGTTAGTTAACTTGTGATGAAAAATAGTTAAATAGTTGTTAAAAAGTGAGTTATCTAGTAAACTATTGTTAACTAGTTGTAAACAATAGTTTACAACTAGTAAACACTAGTTTACTATAGTTAACCCGTAAACAATAGTTTACTATAGTTAACTAGTAAACCTACTAGACACTAGTTAACTAATAAACAATAGTTAACTAGTTGTATACAATAATTAAACTTAAATTTAAAAGCAGATGTAAGTTAATTAACTTACAAAGTCAAGTTTCGTAATCCAAAACATTTAGTAGACTTTACTTTATATTAGTTGACATAACCTACAAAATTAAGTTAGATAAACATTCTACACACTCGATTTTGTTAGTAGACCAAGTGAGATATTTTTTAGTGAAATATATAAAGTTATGTGTTTTCCTCTTCCTCGTTATGGCTGTCACACTTTGTTATATGAAACCACATTATCTATATTTACTATATTCACAGCATATCATGTGAAATGAAGTATTAAAGTCAGTGACGGAGAGCAAAGTGAGTCTGTACTGTGACAACCGATTAAAAAGAATCACCTGTGAGAATGAGACGTTTATTATTCCCTCATCCGGGCGCGAGGACAGTAAAGTGCACGAGTCGACCACAGGGGGCAGTAGAGAGTCGATCACGGGGAACACGGTTTGCGTGGACGTGGAACGTTACAGCAGATGTTTCGTGGAGCGCAGCTTCAGCCTGAGAGGAGACGCTCATGTTCACACTCCATGCCACACGACTGAATACCTGCGACAGGTACGACCGACGAGGACGAGGAACCAACGTATAAAAGTATAAAACAGAGTCAGAGTCGTCGTTTCTGTACAGGCACAAGAAAAAACATACAAAAAAAAGGCCCATTGTGGCTGAAACTATACCTCCGTCCACTTATTCCCCAAACGCGTCACATTTCTCACACGGCACCGTAACAATTAAACATTTCACCGTACACAACAACAACAACAAAAAAATTCCCTGGTTGCCTTTCCACAACAACAACAACATGCAATGTGCTTTTCTAAACATCTTCCTAGTGTCTCTTTCCTGTTTGAATAAGAGTCACCAGAGACAGCGAGTCCTTCCTCACGTTAAGTCCTTTTCGGAAGACAGTGGAGTAAATACATGTCGTGAGCTGTACCTCCACCTAGTGGCTGATGTCGTGCATTACAGTTCTTCTTCATCAGTAGAAGTCTGTGATGTGTGATGTGATTGGTCGGGCTGACCAACAGTCCTTCTTCCTCCAGTCCTTCCTCCTCCAGTCCTTCTTCCTCCAGTCCTTCTTCCTCCAGTCCTTCTTCCTCCAGTCCTTCTTCCTCCATGATGCTCTTAGGTCTTTTTCTTTGACTCCCATTCCTGTGAAGGATCATACGCAGGTGATTTATAACACGCTGTAAATAAGGTCATTAGTCCAAGAGATTAATTTTAAATGATTGCAGGTGAAACAAATAAACAAATGAATATGAATTCATTCAAAAATATTTTGTAAAGTTCTCTTAAACCCCCCCCCCCGAGACGACACCCTGCTGTGGGTGAAGCCTGAGGGGTGTGCCCGTAGTACCGGAAGTGTCCACCAGGGTTACCTTTGCCTTCTGCATGACGGTTCCCGAGGACGCGTACACCGACAGAGGCCTGCGGCGCATCTCCGCCGCGCAGTTCACGGGCAGAGAGTCGCTGTAGATGTTCTGCGTCTTTTTGCCGGAGGCCTAGAAAAGAAAAGAAGTATAACAGCAACGTGTCTGAGGACACTTAGAAATGTCCTTATTTTTCAAAGCTCTGCTTTTTAACATTAAATGAATCATAAACTCTCGACATAGTTAATGTGTAAATGACTATTCTCTGGTGTGTAGTGAAGTCTCTACAGAGGTGTGTAGAGGCCCATCTACAGTGTTCTAATGGTACATTGTGTTATCGCCTTAGAAGACTAGCGGAGGGGTAGAAAACCATTGAAAACCCTTTTTATGTGAGCGCAGCTGAAAACAGTTATGCTGGTGAAAAGAAGCTATAGAACTGGCCTTCCTTTGAGCCACAAGAAGAACTACATTAATATTTACAATACAAATCATAATTTATAATCTTGACTACATTTTCTATTCATTTGATGAATAAAAGTGTGATTTTCATGTTTTTATATGCAACAAACGCACCTTCCCCGGGGCTTTGGCCTCCGCCGGTGCGCCCAGCGCTCCGCCTGCCAGGCTGGCCGTGAGGTTCTCCTGGACCCGGGTCATCCGCAGCTCCAGCTCCACCCGCTCCGCCTCCCGGGCCCGACAGGCGTCCTCCAGCTGGGCCACGCGCTGGCTCAGGGACGACCTCCTCCTCTCTGCCCCACAGGAACAGGAATTAAATGAAACGTGTATGAACACTTTAAATAAAATAAACCTGAGATAAGATCAAATAATCCTTTAAAAAAAAAGTAAAAAACAGGAAGAAAAATAGAATCGCAATATTAAATATACAGACGGAATAAAAGTATATACTAGGTCAAATGTAAGTGTATTATACAAGGTCATAATTAAGTGTATTATATTAATTGTATTAAACTAGGTAATAATTAAGTTTACTCTACAAGATATTAATTAAGTGTATTATATACAAATATTATATAGGTGGAGGCTTCGAATTGATCTCTGTTGTGATTTTTATTTTGTTTTATTGTTTAAATTGTGCAAAATAAATAAATACAAGGTAATAATTAAGTGTATTACACTAGGTAATAATTAAATGTATTACACTAGGTAATAATTAAGTCTTACACAAGGTAATAATTAAGTATATTATACAAGGTAATAATTAAGTATATTATACAAGGTAATAATTAGGTGTATTACACAAGGTAATAATTAAGTATATTATACAAGGTAATAATTAGGTGTATTATACTAGGTAATAATTAAGTATATTATACAAGGTAATAATTAGGTGTATTACACAAGGTAATTATTAAGTGTCTTATACGAGGTAATAATTAGGTGTATTATACTAGGTAATAATTAAGTCTTATACAAGGTAATAATTAGGTGTATTATACAAGGTAATAATTAAGTATATTATACAAGGTAATAATTAGGTGTATTACATAAGGTAATTATTAAGTGTCTTATCCTAGGTAATAATTTAGTGTACTATAAATGATGAGATATTGTTATGGATGAAACTAAAAGCTTCCATGCCACCCTGTGATGAGCTCTTGTGATTCATTCCTCTGCCTGGCGGCGTACCATGTGACCCGAAAAGGAAATCAAATCCCATTTAGAAGGAATGTTTCAGAACAAAGTTTTGGGTTATTTTTAATAATAAAAGCAATTAGATGCTGTCTTCATCGCCGTGGGGACGATGTCTCCTCACACGGCCCTCAGGTCACGGAGGTCAGAGTGCACGGTCACACACACACCGTGCACGTCGTGGTCAAGCCTTCTGATTAATGAGCACACACACACAGGCCTTCACGGCGAAGACTTTCATTATCCCCGCAGTGGTTTACCAGAAGCCATCTTCAGCCCCTCCTTCAGCTCCCTCTTCTCCTTCCGGAGCGTCACCAGAGCGTTCCGGACCCCGTCCCTCTCCCTCTCCAGCTCCTCCTTCTGGTTCGAGTAGTGCTTGGCGTCCTCCTCGGCTCGCGTTTTCCCATACCGGCCGTACTGGTTGGCGTCTAGGGTGGAGTGGTCAGAAGAGGGTAAAGGTCAAATATGCAAGAGGTCACGAGAGGGGGGGGGGGGGGGGGACAGAAACATCTCACGGTCGTCCTCAGGAATGTGCCACGCCACGTCCACAAGCCACAGGGCGGCGCGGCGCACCATCTTCTACCCTTCTTTCATACTTCAGACAACAAATGATGGAATCAGGAAGAGAAGATGAACACACGCGCTCTCCTGCCGAGGGAGAGGTCGGGAGGTCGGGAGGCCAGACGGCGGCTCTAATGCGAGCGTGCAATAAATCGTGGGTTACATCCTGGGGCGCTCAGCCGTGGAGAGCGCCGCCGGCTCTTTGATGCGCGTGGGAAACGGCCACGCCGACGTCACGCTCCTCCAATCGGGACGCTCGACTTCTTATTAAGAAATTGAGGACGAAAAGTGAGAAGATAATGGAGAGGAAGAAGGGAAATATTGAGCGAGACGAAAGCTCACATTTTATGACTGTGAACTGGTAGAAAGGATTCTATGAAGAGTGTGATTGACAGCAGAAATATATACACAAATATATATATATATATATGTATAAATATATATATGTTTAAATACATACATTGCCACTTTCATTTCACTGCACACCCTGTGTGTGTATGTGACAAATAAAACATCTTGAATCTTGAATCTTGAATATATGTATATATAAATAAATAAATATATATGTATACTATAAATATATATATATGTATATATATATGTATAAATATATATATATATATGTATAAATATATATATCCCAGTGTATTTTATCCAGATGTTTTCACAATAAAGTGTACTTTATTTACATATTTTCACAATAAAGTGTATTTCATCCAGATATTTTCACAATAAAGTGTACTTTAAGACATTTTCACATTAAAGTCAACTTTAGATCTGTTCCTAGTAAAGTGCAACTTATGGATATATCTTCACAATAAAGTGTATTTTATCCAGATATTTTCGCAATAAAGTGTACTTTATTTAGTTATTTCACAGTAAAGTGTATTTTATTTTACTAATAATAATAATAATTCTGCGTTAACGAGGTTTCAGACTCACATTGTTATTCTCAGTAAATAATATAATATTTTAAAACATCCAGTGGAAACAAGCTTTTATTTTCTCAGTTAAATTGTGAATGTTTCATCTGATAATATTGACGTTGCTCAGTTGTCTCTTTGAAAGCATAAATAAATGATGTCATCCATCAGCACCTCTCATGAGAACAGCTTTGATTTTTTTGGTAAAGCGGCGCCGCCCACTCAGTTTCCTTCATCTTCATCATCGTCTTCGTGTACTTACTGGAGCCGGTCCGCTTGAGGGAGGCTGACGGTTTGGGTCGGTCCGAGTCGCTGCTGGAGAAGCTGGAGCGCCGCTTCCCTTGATTCCCAGACTGGGTGGAGTCGAGGTGGAGGTCAGAGGGCACACGGCAGATGTGAGGAGGAGGACGCACAAAGAAGGATGGAGGACCGAGGGGAGGAGGAAAGAAAAGAAAGCAACGTTTGTATATTTGGTCTCCAGGATGAGACGGATCTTCAAACGTCGGGTCTGAGGTGTGTCTGTGTGTGTGTGTGTGTGAGGTGTGTGTGTGGGTCTGAGTCTGAGGTGTGTGTGTGTGTCGGAGGTGTGTGTTTGAGTCGGAGGTGTGTGTGTGAGTCTGAGGTGTGTGTGGGTCTGAGTCTGAGGTGTGTGTGTGTCTGAGGTGTGTGTGTGTGTGTCTGAGGTG
>NC_079406.1:2228860-2258860 GCF_029220125.1 Pseudoliparis swirei | reverse complement strand
TCATCCACACGACCGATGAACAGGTTCATCCTCACGACCAATGAACAGGTTCATCCACACGACCAATGAACAGGTTCATCCTCACGACCAATGAACAGGTTCATCCACACGACCAATGAACAGGTTCATCCACACGACCAATGAACAGGTTCATCCTCACGACCAATGAACAGGTTCATCCACACGACCAATGAACAGGTTCATCCACACGACCAATGAACAGGTTCATCCTCACGACCAATGAACAGGTTCATCCACACGACCAATGAACAGGTTCATCCTCACGACCAATGAACAGGTTCATCCTCACGACCAATGAACAGGTTCATCCACACGACCAATGAACAGGTTCATCCTCACGACCGATGAACAGGTTCATCCTCACGACCAATGAACAGGTTCATCCTCACGACCAATGAACAGGTTCATCCACACGACCGATGAACAGGTTCATCCTCACGACCGATGAACAGGTTCATCCTCACGACCAATGAACAGGTTCATCCACACGACCGATGAACAGGTTCATCCACACGACCGATGAACAGGTTCATCCACACGACCAATGAACAGGTTCATCCTCACGACCAATGAACAGGTTCATCCACACGACCAATGAACAGGTTCATCCACACGACCAATGAACAGGTTCATCCACACGACCAATGAACAGGTTCATCCTCACGACCAATGAACAGGTTCATCCACACGACCGATGAACAGGTTCATCCTCACGACCGATGAACAGGTTCATCCTCACGACCGATGAACAGGTTCATCCTCACGACCAATGAACAGGTTCATCCACACGACCGATGAACAGGTTCATCCACACGACCGATGAACAGGTTCATCCACACGACCGATGAACAGGTTCATCCTCATGATCAATGAATAGGTTCATCCACACGACCAATGAACAGGTTCATCCTCATGATCAATGAACAGGTTCATCCACACGACCAATGAACAGGTTCATCCACATGACCAATGAACAGGTTCATCCTCACGACCAATGAACAGGTTCATCCACACGACCAATGAACAGGTTCATCCTCACGACCAATGAACAGGTTCATCCACACGACCGATGAACAGGTTCATCCACACGACCAATGAACAGGTTCATCCTCACGACCAATGAACAGGTTCATCCACACGACCAATGAACAGGTTCATCCACACGACCAATGAACAGGTTCATCCTCACGACCGATGAACAGGTTCATCCTCACGACCAATGAACAGGTTCATCCACACGACCAATGAACAGGTTCATCCTCACGACCAATGAACAGGTTCATCCACACGACCAATGAACAGGTTCATCCTCACGACCGATGAACAGGTTCATCCTCACGACCAATGAACAGGTTCATCCACACGACCAATGAACAGGTTCATCCTCACGACCGATGAACAGGTTCATCCACACGACCAATGAACAGGTTCATCCTCACGACCAATGAACAGGTTCATCCACACGACCAATGAACAGGTTCATCCTCACGACCGATGAACAGGTTCATCCTCACGACCGATGAACAGGTTCATCCACACGACCGATGAACAGGTTCATCCACACGACCAATGAACAGGTTCATCCTCACGACCGATGAACAGGTTCATCCACACGACCGATGAACAGGTTCATCCTCACGACCGATGAACAGGTTCATCCTCACGACCGATGAACAGGTTCATCCTCACGACCGATGAACAGGTTCATCCACACGACCGATGAACAGGTTCATCCACACGACCGATGAACAGGTTCATCCACACGACCAATGAACAGGTTCATCCTCACGACCAATGAACATTGTGTGCATTTTCTACCTGTGAGGCGAGACTACTGACTACTTGGATCCTGCTAAGTATCTTCTTTAAACTAGTTTTATCTGCTAAAGTTACTGTTGTATTTGTTGTTTAAAGCTGCTAGATTGTTAGTCTGTCCTGTTTTAAGGAGTTGTTTTGGTAGAGAGGTGTGTCCTGTGTTCCGACACCTGAATCTTCACTGATTGGACGAGCGATCGTCACCTGGTTTCTATTGAGTGTCATTTGAATACCAAAAGCCAAGGGCGGTGTCAACGGCTGGAGGTAATTGGCACTAACTTGGGCTCATAACCGGGTGGGGTTTTTCGCCAGCTGTAGCGTTAGTGTGACTCATCGGACGAAGACTGGAGGACAAAGACAAAGGAGTCTTCCGTTGGAGTCAAGACTGGAGGACAAAGACATAGGAGTCTTCCGTTGGAGTCTTCGGGGTGGCTGAGTATTTCCCATTTTTGAATATGTGTGTCTTTTCCATACCTGTGCGTATCTCTACTGTAGTTACTATAGGACTCGCTCATTCATGTACCGGAACCCTCCTCTGTTATCCTTCCTACCCGTCTACTCACACCCAGCACCTGGTCACAGGAGGCCTCTGGAACTGTCAGTCAGCCAACCGCAAGGCCGACTTCATCTCTGGCTTTGCTGTGGAGCAGTCGCTTGACTTCCTGGCTCTCACTGAGACCTGGATCACAGCAGACAACACGTCTACCACGGCTGCTCTCTCCTCTGCCTTCTCCTTTAGCCACACACCCAGACCCTCTGGTCGGGGTGGAGGTACAGGTTTACTCATCTCACCCACATGGTGTTTCTGTCCCTACCCGCTTCCACTCTTTATCCCACTGACTTTTGAGTTTCATGCGGTGACCGTTACTCATCCGGTCCAACTTCACATTGTTGTTCTCTACCGTCCCCTGGTTCTTTGGGAGATTTCTTGACGAGCTAGACGCCTCCTATCGAACTTCATGGAACACGGCCCCGCTCATCCTTCTGGGTGACTTTAACATCCAGACAGAGAAGTCATGTGATCTCTTACTCTTATTGTCTTCCTTTAACCTCTCACTCAGTCCCTCACCTCCTACTCACAAAGCCGGCAACCACCTTGACTACATTTTCACAAGAAACTGCTCTACCTCTAACCTCACTGTGACTCCTCTCCATGTCTCTGACCACTTCTTCATCTCTTACTCTCTCGCTCTCTGGTACTGACAACCCACCCATATCTACAGACTCTGCACCTGTACGCCGCAACATTCGCACCCTCTGTCCCTCCTCTCTTGCCTCCTCTGTCCTATCTGCTCTCCCCTCAACTGACTGCTTCTCACTCATGCATCCTAACTCTGCCGCAGACACTCTCCTCTCTTCCCTGTCTTCATCTCTTGATTCTCTTTGTCCTTTTAAGACACGACCGGTTCGGAAATCCTCTCCGGCTCCGTGGTTGTCGGACTCGGTGCGCCGAGAGAGCCACCCTGAGCGGCGGAAAGAAAATGGCGAATCGAATCAAGCGGAAGACTTGCTCTTCTATCAATCTCTCTCTCCTCCTTCTCTTCCTCTATCTCTGCAGCCAAAAGCTCGTTCTTCCTGACCATAATTCAGTCTTCCTTCTCTAACCCCAAAAACTCTTCTCTATCTTTTCCAACCTCCTTGCGTCCCCCTCCTCCTTCCACCCTTTTGCCGAGCCACTTTGTCGACTACTTTACAAACAAGATAGACGACATACGCTCCTCCTTTACAAATCCATCTTCTATCACCTCACCAACACTAACTTCTTCATCCCCTCTTTCCTCTTTCACCCCTTGTCTCCCAATCAAGTACTCAGCTTGGTGACCTCCGCCCGACGGACCACCTGCGCAGTTGACCCCGTGCCGTCTCCCATTCTCCAGGCTATTGCTCCTGACCTTCTGACCTTCCTCACCCATCTTATTAACAGCTCCCTCTCAACTGGCTGTTTCCTAACTCTCTGAAGGAGGCGAGAGTCAACCCTCTCCTGAAGAAACCCACGTCGACCCGTCCTGAAGTCAGCAACTACAGACCGGTCTCTCTTCTTCCTTTTCTCTCCAAAACTCTGGAGCGAGCTATCTTGAGCCAAGTGTCCTCCTATCTCCACAGTAACAACCTTCTTGACCCTCACCAGTCTGGATTCAAGGCCGGCCACTCGACAGAGACGGCCCTCCTTGCTGTCTCTGAGCAGCTTCACACTGCTAGAGCAGCCTCTCTCCTCTGTCCTTATCCTTCTCGACCTTTCTGCAGCATTTGACACCGTGAACCACCAGATCCTGATCTCTTCTCTTCAGGACCTGGGGATCTCAGGCACTGCACTCGCTCTTTTCTCTTCCTACCTTAAAGACCGCACCTACCGGGTAACTTGGAGAGGATCTGTGTCTGATCCTTGTCCTCTCACTACTGGGGTTCCTCAAGGCTCCGTCCTGGGTCCCTCCTCTTCTCTCTGTACACAAATTCTCTCGGCTCTGTCATTCGCTCGCATGGCTTCTCCTACCATAGCTATGCTGATGACACCCAACTGATCTTCTCGTTTCCACCGTCCGAAACACAGGTGGCGGCGCGAATCTCTGCCTGTCTGACTGACATCTCTCAGTGGATGTCTGCTCACCACCTGAAGATCAACCCTGACAAGACTGAGCTACTATTCCTTCCAGGAAAGGCTCCCCACCCACGACCTGACTATCACCTTCAACAGCTCTGTGTTGGCCCCTACCCGGACTGCCAGGAACCTCGGGTGACACTCGACAGTCAACTCTCCTGACGGCCAACATCGCTGCGACGACGTTCCTGTAGGTACATGCTGCACAACATCAGGAGAATACGCCTCTTCTTACTCAGAAGGCGGCGCAGGTTCTGATCCAGGCTCTGGTCATTTCACGCCTCGACTACTGCAACTCCCTCCTGGCTGGTCTACCTGCTAAGGCCATCCGACCCCTGCAGCTCATCCAGAATGCAGCAGCTCGACTGGTCTTCAGCCTCCCGAAATTCACCCACACCACTCCGCTCCTCCGCCTCTCCACTGGTTACCGTGGCTGATCGCATCCGCTTCAAAACACTGGTCCTGGCGCCATGCTCTAGACGGATCGGGCCCCGCCTACATCCGGGATATGGTCACACCGTACACCCCGGCACGTCGCTCCGCTCGGCAACAGCCAATCGACTTGTGCCTCCTGCACCTCGAGCTAATCACTGAAATCCAGACTGTTTGCTGTCCTGGCTCCTCAGTGGTGGAACGAGCTCCCCACTGACATCAGGACAGCAGAAAGTCTCTACATCTTCCGTCGGAGACTGAAAACACACCTTTTCCGACTATATCTGGATTAAAACACAGATTAGCACTTCAGTGGCACTTAGATAGCACTTACTTATGGTACTTTTGTAGTTCGACTATGTTGAGGAAATGTTACTTCCTGTATTCTTGTTGTTCTTAGTTTGTACTCTAGGTTGAAATGCACTTATTGTAAGTCGCTTTGGATAAAAGCGTCTGCTAAATGACATGTAATGTAATGTAATGAACAGGTTCATCCACACGACCAATGAACAGGTTCATCCACACGACCAATGAACAGGTTCATCCTCACGACCAATGAACAGGTTCATCCTCACGACCAATGAACAGGTTCATCCACACGACCAATGAACAGGTTCATCCTCACGACCGATGAACAGGTTCATCCTCACGACCAATGAACAGGTTCATCCACACGACCGATGAACAGGTTCATCCACACGACCGATGAACAGGTTCATCCTCATGATCAATGAATAGGTTCATCCACACGACCAATGAACAGGTTCATCCACACGACCAATGAACAGGTTCATCCACACGACCAATGAACAGGTTCATCCTCACGACCAATGAACAGGTTCATCCTCATGACCAATGAACAGGTTCATCCACATGACCAATGAACAGGTTCATCCACACGACCAATGAACAGGTTCATCCTCATGATCAATGAACAGGTTCATCCACACGACCAATGAACAGGTTCATCCACACGACCAATGAACAGGTTCATCCACACGACCAATGAACAGGTTCATCCACATGACCAATGAACAGGTTCATCCACACGACCAATGAACAGGTTCATCCTCATGATCAATGAACAGGTTCATCCTCATGATCAATGAACAGGTTCATCCACACGACCAATGAACAGGTTCATCCACACGACCGATGAACAGGTTCATCCTCATGATCAATGAACAGGTTCATCCACACGACCGATGAACAGGTTCATCCTCATGATCAATGAACAGGTTCATCCACATGACCAATGAACAGGTTCATCCACACGACCAATGAACAGGTTCATCCTCACGACCAATGAACAGGTTCATCCACATGACCAATGAACAGGTTCATCCACACGACCAATGAACAGGTTCATCCTCATGATCAATGAACAGGTTCATCCTCATGACCAATGAACAGGTTCATCCACACGACCGATGAACAGGTTCATCCTCATGATCAATGAACAGGTTCATCCTCATGACCAATGAACAGGTTCATCCACATGACCAATGAACAGGTTCATCCACACGACCAATGAACAGGTTCATCCTCATGATCAATGAACAGGTTCATCCTCATGACCAACGAACATGTTCATCCACATGTTGACCAATGAACAGGTTCATCCACATGACCAATGAACAGGTTCATCCTCATGACCAATGAACAGGTTCATCCACATGACCAATGAACAGGTTCATCCACAAGACCAATGAACAGGTTCATCCTCATGATCAATGAACATGTTCATCCACATGTTGACCAATGAACAGGTTCATCCACATGACCAATGAAGAGGTTCATCCACATGACCAATGAACAGGTTCATCCTCATGACCAATGAACAGGTTCATCCACATGACCAATGAACAGGTTCATCCACATGACCAATGAACAGGTTCATCCACATGACCAATGAACAGGTTCATCCTCATGACCAATGAACAGGTTCATCCTCATGACCAATGAACAGGTTCATCCACACGACCAATGAACAGGTTCATCCACATGATCAATGAACAGGTTCATCCTCATGACCAATGAACAGGTTCATCCTCATGACCAATGAACAGGTTCATCCACACGACCAATGAACAGGTTCATCCACACGACCAATGAACAGGTTCATCCTCACGACCAATGAACAGGTTCATCCACACGACCAATGAACAGGGTTGAGAAAGATTGAGAATTCCAAAGCCTACATTATAGAACCTTAAATGACCAAAATAAATGAGACAATAGTTAAGATTAAAAGAATAAAACATGAATGTTTTTTTGGTTACGGTGCGTTCACTTGCAGCGTGGAAAAATGTGCGCTGCGAGTATGAAAGAGCGAATGTATGCCGGCTTATATTTATATCGTCATTCTTTTAAAAAGCATATTTATTATTTAAAACTCAGTGTGAATGAACATATGAATATAAACACATGTCGTAATGAATACAACAAATTTCCATACATTTTGGGATTCCCCAAGGACTTTTCTTCACAGATTTATCAAGGGGTCGTTTTCCATGACCCCTGTAGAGAACACACGCGAGGTGTTTTCCTCATCTCACCTGCAGCCGGTTCTCCCGGATGACCGTGAGCTGCTTGGCCCATTGGCCGAAGCGCTTCTTGCGCAACAGGAAGGCGCAGATGCGACAGTCTCGGGCCGGCGGCATGGAGCTCTCGTCCGACGGCCACTGGTGCGTGAGCCGGGCGCCGGGGCTCCTCTCCTCCTCGTCTTCCTCGTAGGACTCGTAGGAGCTGCTCAGAGCGTCGGAGTCGTTGTCTGCTGGAGATACAAGTGTGTTACAGCTTCTATTCTGTAATATTATGACGAAACAACATTGCCCAATAAAGTACACTTTACTATGAAAATACATCCATAACATGCACTAAAGTTGACTTGAATGTGAAAATGTCTACATGTATACACTTTATTTTGAAAATATCTTGATGAAATAAACTTTATTGTGAAGATATCGAAAAAAGTAAACTTAATTGTGAAAAAATCTGAATAAAATACACTTTATTCTGAAAATATCTGAATAAAGTACACTTTATTGTGAAAATATCTTTTAAAAAATACACTTAATTCTGAAAATACCTGGATAAAATAAACTTTATTGTGAAAATATCTAAAAAAAGTAAACTTTATTGGGAAAATATCTGGATAAAATACACTTCATTCTGAAAATATCTGAATAAAATACACTTTATTGTGAAAATATCTGAATAAAATACACTTTATTGTGAACAAATCAGAATAAAATACACTTTATTGTGAAAAAATCGGAATAAAATACACTACATTCTGAAAAAATCAGGATAATTTAACAATTAATTGACTTACAAACGCGAAATTTTCTCTCAAAAAACGTTTGTTGTTGTTGTTGTTTGTGAATAAAGACACACATCTACCCCCATGTTCTTAACTCACATGAGTTTTTGCGGTGCGTGTTGATGGAGGTAGTGTGGTAGTTGTTCTCAGCGTCTTCGTACCCGTCCTCGATAGAGTTGGGGGGGCTCGGCCGGACTGAAGAGGAAAGGGGGAGGGGGAGGGGGAGGGGAGGGGGGGGGGTTGGGGGAGAAGAAGAATCCCAAATTGCTCCTCAAGTTGCATCGTGACTTTAATGCACCCCGAGGCTGTTTACAGATAAACAACCCGGAGTTCCTCGGACGCTGACCTCGCGTGACGATGTACTCGGGCAACGCGCCCGGACCCAGGGGCGCCGCCTCCTCGTAGTGGTCCTCTGGAGGAGGCGTCGTGGGCAGAGGGGGGGGGGAGTTGGCCGGGCGGGGGGGCGGCGGCAGCGAGGCGGCTCCGTTCTGCTGGAGCACGAAACACACGCCCTCAAAACCATGACATCATCAAAGAGTGAGACCCTCAACATGAGACAGCCGTAAAGTCGACACACGGGCCCCTTCAATCCAAACTACAGCGCGCAGGCGGAGGAGCGTGTGTGTGTGTGTGTGTGTGTGAGTGTGTGTGAGTGTGTGTGTGTACGGGGAAACCCCCGACACATGGAACACAAGCTGCCGATTCTCTTTTGCTCACGCAGAGCTGCGTTAGTCTGGCACACACACACACACGCACACATCCCACACACACACACATGCACATCCCACACACACGTCCCACACAAACACACACACACTGCCGTATGAAACATGATATTTCTGGAGGGTGAGGAAGATGAGGAAGAAGAGGAAGACTTGCCTGTGTGTTCTTGTCTTCTTTCAGATCATCTGAAACCTCTTTGAGGTCTCCGAGCTCGCAGTCTGTGAGACAACATACTTATATATACTTATAAAGATAAATCATAAAGATAACTCATGAAGATAACTCATAAAGATAACTCATGAAGATAACGTATAAAGATAACGTATAAAGATAACGTATAAAGATAGCGTCTAAAGATAACGTATAAAGTTAACGTATGAAGATAACTCATAAAGATAACTCATAAAGATAACTCATAAAGATAAATCATAAAGATAAATCATAAAGATAACTCATGAAGATAACTCATAAAGATAACTCATAAAGATAACTCATGAAGATAACGTATAAAGATAACGTATAAAGATAGCGTATAAAGATAACGTATAAAGTTAACTCATAAAGATAGCGTATAAAGATAACGTATAAAGATAACGTATAAAGATAACGTATAAAGATAACTCATAAAGATAACTTATGAAGATAAATCAGAAAGATAAATCAGAAAGATAACTTATAAAGATAACTCATGAAGATAACTCATAAAGATAACTTATGAAGATAGCATATAAAGATAACTTTATAAAGATAACGTATAAAGATAACGTATAAAGATAACACGTGAAGGAGGATCTGACCCACCGAAGGTGTCGAACAGCGACTCCACGAAGCTCGTCCCGGTCCTGAACACCGAGGAGTTCATGTAGATGAAGTCCGCTCCTGAACCTGGAGGCCAGGAGGAGAGAAAGTAAGTCCTCCTCCTCCTCCTCCTCCTCCTCCTCCTCCTCCTCTCCTCCTTATCCTCTCCTCCTCCTCCTCCTCTTATCCTCTCCTCCTCCTCCTCACCTGACGGCTGGATCTGCTGCAGGAGGTTCCACACGGAGGTCTTCTTCTCCTCCGTGGAGGAGCTGAGGCTCTCCTGGTCCAGCATCTTCAGCAGGATGCCGAGCTCACTCACCAACACCTCCATGGCTGCACAGAGCGGGGGGGCAAAGGTCAGGGCGGGGGTCAGTTCATCAGGAGAGGGCAAAAGGTCAGACGGACATGTCTCAACAAACCAGAGGCCTGAGCCTCTTCTCTACTTTCTCTGCGTCTTTCTTTCATTTTCTGTCGCTATGACGATATCAACCTGACAACGACAGCACGCGGCGGCCATGACGGGAAGCGGGCTAATTGCTCGTTAACCCCCCCCCCCCCCCGCTACGAGATACCCTGGGAACAGGTCTGCAACCTGCTGCTGGTGTGTGTGTCTGTGTGTGAGTGTGTGTGAGTCTCTGTGTGTGTGTCTCTCTCTCTGTGTGTCTCTGTGTGTGTGTGTGTGTCTCTGTGTGTGTGTGTGTCTGTGTGTGTCTCTCTCTGTGTGTGTCTCTGTGTGTCTCTCTGTGTGTGTGTCTCTGTGTGTGTGTGTGTGTGTGTGTGTGTTCCTCCTCTATCTGACTCTCTGGCAGACACACAATGTTTCTCCCTCCTTCACGTCTCACGTCCCTCTGCACACTTCTTCTCCTCTAGAACCCTGAAGAAGAAAAAACAAAAACAAAAAAACCTGACGACTGTGTGATACACTCCACTGCCCCCCCCCCATCTCCTCCTCCCCCTCCTCCTCCTCCCCTCCTCCTCCTCCCCCTCATTTTCACAGCCCGACTGCATCAGGCCTGCTGAGCCGTGCATCTTGCCGGGGTCGTCCACGGGACAGCCGCTGAGCCAGAGGAGGCTTTTGTTAGAGGGGGGGGGGCGGTCATATGGCCACACACACACACACACACACACACACACACACACACACACACACACACACACACACACACACACACACACACACACACACACACACACACACACACACACACACACACACACACACACACACACACACAGTGTACTTAGTGGGGCGTGTTCAAAGGTGAACTTTTAGTGCGCCTGTCAACAAGTTGTGAATGTGCCACTTTGAGCAGCGTATGAGTGACTTTAGGCCGAATGCTGTAGGATTGTATATTATTACAAAATTATATATAATATAATATAATATAATATAATGATGGCCACCGACGAGTCGAGGTCTGGATGATCTGGAAGATGTTTGTTCCTTTGTAACATCAGACCGCTCTCATCCCCAAAGACAGACATGCCTTCATGAGGAGGGTCTCTTCCTCCGGGCTGCAGAGCTCGGCCAAGGTTACAGTAGGTGTGTGTGTGTGTGTCTGTGTGCGTGTGTCTGTGTGTGTGTCTGTGTGTGTGTGTGTGTGTGTCTGTGTGTGTGTGTGTGCGTGTGCGTCCTCTTCCACCACCTCCTCACTAGCTTCCTGCTATTGTTGCACAGAGCAGTGGGCATGAGGATTTCATTAATGTGGGAATGTTTCCTCATTAAGATCAGATTCACCCGGGGGAAGTGAGGAAGAGGAAGAGGAGGAAGAGGAGGTTGGGGGGGGGTTTGGGCCCCGGCGAGCGCCGTCTCCGTGCCAGAGGTTCCAGCTGTTTGGAATCGGGCCGCCGGGCTTCCCCTGACCCGGTGGGCGGAGCCTCGTCCGCAGCGTGACTCATCCGGTGAAATCAACACCAGTCGGCGTGAAATCAAACTTCGGCTCAGAAAGCCGCCGCGCCGCGAGGAGCCGGCGGGACGCCGATCGCCGTTTCACTCGGACCCTAATCGTCCAATCAGATGATCGCGTTGATATTCAGGCTCGAGCGAAGAGGAGTTACTGCGTGACACGTGAGGCCCAGAAGACCTTCAGCCTGGATCATCCACACGACCCTTCACATCTCCGTCTGCCTGTGTGTGTGTGTGTATGTGAGTGTGTGTGTGAGTGTGTGTGTGTTTGATGTCTTTAGAAGTCAGCTGGGGGGCTCAGCTCTATAGAAACACGAGCTTGAAGAAGATAATAACGGCCACGCCAAAATCTGCAGCTACCAGAACAAAACTCGACTCTCCAGAAGACGGGCGGAGCGCCGTGCAGGGAGGGGGGGGGGGAGGAGGTGGAGGAGGAGGAGGGGGAGGTGGAGGAGGATGAGGAGGGGGAGGTAGAGGTGGAGGAGCGCCGCTCCAAGAGCAAACACTCGCCGCCTCGCACTCGTCTTGCCGCTTGCCCGTGAACACCGGCGGCGCATTCCTCACCTCGGAGCAACACGTGTCTGTGTCTTTGTGTCTCTGTGTCTTTGTGTCTCTGTGTCTTTGTGTCTCTGTGTCTTTGTGTCTCTGTGTCTTTGTGTCTCTGTGTCTTTGTGTCTCTGTGTCTTTGTCTCTCTGTGTCTTTGTGTACATGTCGTTTGCTTAGCAGAGCTTTAAGGAGACTTCTGTACAATCTGATGGAGGAGGGGGGGAGGAGGGGGAGTAATGTCAGCGGGTGGAGCACCTGCACCAACACGTCCACAAACACGAAGAAGAGTGATGAGGTGATGAGGTGACCTCACATCGGCTGCACAGGTTGGTTCTCCTCCCTTCTTTCTTTTTTGATGCCCGAGGGCTCTTCTTCTTCTTCTTCTTCTTCTTCTTCTTCTTCTTCTTCTTCTTCTCTTAAAACAACAACATCCAACGACTCGGTTTCACAACACTGTCGCAGGTCGACATTCCAGCTCATCGCAAACCAGAATTTGCATCCCGAGAGTGGCTAAATTAAAAAAATGCAACGCTCCCCGAGTCTAGGAGGCAGCGACCCCCCCACACACACACACACACACACACCCGCCGCCTCATCGCTATGTTCACACATCTCCAGATACCTGCGGACGAAGCCCCCGCAACACTCACCCTCCACAGCCGTGGATGAGAGTCCCACCATCCTCCTCCTCCTCCTCCTCCTCCTCTCCGAGGAGACGCAGCGGCGTGCGGGAGGAGGTGTGTATTCCCGGAGCGGAGCCTCTCCGTGAAGTCTTCAGGTGAGCGGCGGCCGTCCTGCTGCTGAGCTCACACGTCTCTGACCTGCCTTCCTCCCTCGGATCGGTTATCTCCCTCCTCCTCCCTCCCACCCTCTCTGCTGCCCCTCCCTTCTGGGCGCTCCATGTGTGTGTGTGTGGACTCCAATGAGATTCCTGAGTTTTAAAGTACTGTTTAGTTTCAGGTGGTGTGGTTTTGAAAAGGCTCCTGGAGGACTTCATGGGTCCTGGAGGACTTCATGAGTCCTGGTGGACGTCATGGGTCACACATTTAAACCCCCGGTCGGCTCGATGATGATGATTTTAAAAAGAAGTTTAAAAAGTTGTGAGTCAACAGATACTTAAATCCACTCCCCTCTGGTCTTTATTTTTCTGGGTGCTCTCTTTGTGTGTGTGTGTGTGTGTGTAAAGCCCCCCCCCCCCCCCCGCTGTAATCCCGGGGATCGGCTCGCTGTGTAAACACACACATGTCGACTAATGGCTAACCCGCATTCTTCATCCTCTTACATTCTTCCCCTCGATGCTTCATTAACCTTTAACTAGTCGCACATAAAAAGTCTGTGAACAACACATTGTGCTTCTTTACCGGGGTCACTTCCTCCTGAAGATACCAGGAACATGTGACCTGGATAGTGGAAATGCCTTTGTTTAAATTAAATATGTATCAGAGATCGAGAGGCTCTGGAGAGGAGAGGTAAGTTGAGACTTTTTCTGGAGTTACACGGCGTTGACTTGTTGCCTCGAGGCGGATTCATGAGACACGATGCAACACGCTGCCTTCAAGTCACTGCACAAGGGCTAACAAACTCATGAGCCCTTTACACAGGTACAGGACCCCACATGCATGCACAAACAAACCCATCACACAGGAACACCACCAGGTACAGGACCCCACATGCATGCACAAACAAACCCATGAGCCCTTCACACAGGTACACCTCTAGCTGCAGGACCCCACATGCTCTCGACCTCGCTGCTGTGGAGGCGCACACAGCCAGCCGGCTGTCGGCTGCACAACGCCGTGTCAGATTAAGAGATAAATAAACTCAACCGGACCACCGGCCGGTGGAGCCCTCCTTTGAACACGCTTTAGTTAAAAGAAAACATGGTGGGTGAGGAGGTCGACGCCGCTCTCATGTCGCTATGGTGAACAGGAAATTACTGTTTTAATGAATACATTATTTATAGATGAACATAAACCCTTTGACCCAGAGCCAACTCTAACTTTAAAACGATAAATGTCGTCAGAACTCGAGCTGAGAACTCGTCCGACGAGGAGGATTTTAATTTAAACAACAAGACGACAAATAGGACCAAGAGATTCATTTCACTTTCAGAAAAGAAGTCAACAGAGCGAACGGAGATCTCCATGAGACACGATGAAATACCTGGAGACAGTGACCGACTCGTCCGACGCTCGGGCCAGAAACATCCCCGAGGCATTTCTACTGCTTCCAAATGCCCCCCCCCAAAAAAACAATCCTCTCCTTGCTGTGACAAATGCCCCCAGACACACCTCACTGTGACTAAATGTGACCTCTGACCTCAGTAGTGAAGCTGTGAACTCAAGCTGCAAGACCACGGATGGAGGAGGAGGAGGAGAGGAGTCACTTAAAACCTGAAATCTCATCATCTTAGACTTCCTGTATTTGAAGAAGAAGAAGAAGAAGAAGAAGAGATAGAAAAAGAAGAAGAAGGAGGCGGAGGAGAAGAAAAAGAAGGTGTAGGAGAAGAAGAGGAATAGAAAAAAGAAAAGGAAAAGGAAGAAGAAGAAGGAGGAGAGAAGAAGAAGAAGAAGAAGAGAAGTCTCTTCTTCCTTATTGTCTTTGGATGTTCAGCCGCATGAAGGAGACCTGCAGGTTGAGGACTTTGAGGTGTCCACACACACACACACACACACACTGTACACACACACAGTGTGGGAGTCTTTCTTCAGGCTGAACAATATGACCCGCAACTTTTTTTTTCAATAAAATGAAGAAAGAGTTTTTGTTTTCTTTGTTGTGTGAAGCGAGCCTCGAGTCTCATGTTAGGAGTCACGGAGGCATCGGGGTCAGAGCCTCATGTCTCATGTTAGGAGTCACGGTGGCATCGGGGTCAGAGCCTCATGTCTCATGTTAGGAGTCACGGTGACATCGGGGTCAGAGCCTCATGTCTCATGTTAGGAGTCACGGAGGTATCGGGGTCAGAGCCTCATGTCTCATGTTAGGAGTCACGGAGGCATCGGGGTCAGAGCCTCATGTCTCATGTTAGGAGTCACGGAGGCATCGGGGTCAGAGCCTCATGTCTCATGTTAGGAGTCACGGAGGCATCGGGGTCAGAGCCTCATGTCTCATGTTAGGAGTCACGGAGGCATCGGGGTCAGAGCCTCATGTCTCATGTTAGGAGTCACGAAGGTATCGGGTCAGAGCCTCATGTCTCATGTTAGGAGTCACGGAGGCATCGGGGTCAGAGCCTCATGTCTCATGTTAGGAGTCACGGAAGCATCGGGGTCAGAGCCTCATGTCTCACGTTAGGAGTCACGGTGGCATCGGGGTCAGAGCCTCATGTCTCACGTTAGGAGTCACGGTGGCATCGGGGTCAGAGCCTCATGTCTCATGTTAGGAGTCACGGAGGCATCGGGGTCAGAGCCTCATGGCTCATGTTAGGAGTCACGGAGGCATCGGGGTCAGAGCCTCATGGCTCATGTTAGGAGTCACGGAGGCATCGGGGTCAGAGCCTCGTGTCTCATGTTAGGAGTCACGGAGGCATCGGGGTCAGAGCCTCATGTCTCATGTTAGGAGTCACGGAGGCATCGGGGTCAGAGCCTCATGTCTCATGTTAGGAGTCACGGAGGCATCGGGGTCAGAGCCTCATGGCTCATGTTAGGAGTCACGGAGGCATCGGGGTCAGAGCCTCATGGCTCATGTTAGGAGTCACGGAGGCATCGGGGTCAGAGCCTCATGGCTCATGTTAGGAGTCACGGAGGCATCGGGGTCAGAGCCTCATGTCTCATGTTAGGAGTCACGGAGGTATCGGGGTCAGAGCCTCATGTCTCATGTTAGGAGTCACGGTGGCATCGGGGTCAGAGCCTCATGTCTCATGTTAGGAGTCACGGAGGCATCGGGGTCAGAGCCTCATGTCTCATGTTAGGAGTCACGGAGGCATCGGGGTCAGAGCCTCATGTCTCATGTTAGAGTCACGGAGGCATCGGGGTCAGAGCCTCATGTCTCATGTTAGGAGTCACGGAGGCATCGGGGTCAGAGCCTCATGTCTCATGTTAGGAGTCACGGAGGCATCGGGGTCAGAGCCTCATGTCTCATGTTAGGAGTCACGGAGGCATCGGGGTCAGAGCCTCATGTCTCATGTTAGGAGTCACGGAGGCATCGGGGTCAGAGCCTCATGTCTCATGTTAGGAGTCACGGAAGCATCGGGGTCAGAGCCTCATGTCTCACGTTAGGAGTCACGGTGGCATCGGGGTCAGAGCCTCATGTCTCATGTTAGGAGTCACGGTGGCATCGGGGTCAGAGCCTCATGTCTCATGTTTGGAGTCACGGAGGCATCGGGGTCAGAGCCTCATGTCTCATGTTAGGAGTCACGGAGGCATCGGGGTCAGAGCCTCATGTCTCATGTTAGGAGTCACGGTGGCATCGGGGTCAGAGCCTCATGTCTCATGTTAGGAGTCACGGAGGCATCGGGGTCAGAGCCTCATGTCTCATGTTAGGAGTCACGGAGGCATCGGGGTCAGAGCCGAGGCTCACGTTATCTTCACGGCCTGAGAGGGTTATCTCCACACCACCTCCCAAACTCAGGCTTCAAAGCTGCATGCACGTGCATCTCTGAACACCAAAGAAGAAGAAGCTGAACAAAAGAAAGACGAGAGACAAATAGAAGAACAAACGGACGTCTGTGTTGCCTCTGAACCGTGAGGCGTGTGCAGACTTCACGCTAAACAAAGGTGAGCTCAGCCAGATCGCCAGATGTGTCAAGCTTTTTTGTTTTTTTTAAACTACATGAGGAGCTGTGCCTCCCACCGCCCCTCACGATGAACACCTCCTCGCGCTCGACTCCTCAGGATTCCAGGCATTTCCCGAGGCTGACGCTCCTCGTCTCTCCCGGAGCGAAACAAGTCCGGGCATCGGAGCACCACGACAGGTAAACAGAGCCGGTCGCCATGGAGACCGAAGACTCTCCTCTTATAGTCTGATAGCTGAATAAGGTTCACCTGGTCCAGACCTAGAGATGCTGCTAGAGGCTGAAAGGCTGCTAGGGGACGATTAGGATACACTGAGCTCCTCTCTCCTCTCTCCTTATGGAGGTTTAGGATACACTGAGCTCCTCTCTCTTTATGGAGGTTTTAGGATACACTGAGCTCCTCTCTCCTCTCCTCTTTCCTTATGGACGTTTAGGATACACTGAGCTCCTCTCTCCTCTCCTCTCTCCTTATGGATGTTTAGGATACACTGAGCTCCTCTCTCCTCTCTCCTTATGGATGTTTAGGATACACTGAGCTCCTCTCTCCTCTCCTCTCTCCTTATAGAGGTTTTAGGATACACTGAGCTCCTCTCTCCTCTCCTCTCTCCTTATGGAGGTTTAGGATACACTGAGCTCCTCTCTCCTCTCCTCTCTCCTTATGGACGATTAGGATACACTGAGCACCTCTCTCCTCTCCTCTGTCCTCTCTCCTCTCCTCATGGATGATTAGGATACACTGAGCTCCTCTCTCCTCTCCTCTCCTCTCTCCTTATGGACACTTAGGAGACACTGAGCTCCTCTCTCTCCTCTCCTCTCTCCTTATGGATGATTAGGATACACTGAGCTCCTCTTTCCTCTCCTCTCTCCTTATGGACATCTAGGATACACTGAGCTCCTCTCTCCTCTCCTTATGGACGATTAGGATACACTGAGCTCCTCTCTCCTCTCCTCTCTCCTTATGGACGATTAGGATACACTGAGCTCCTCTCTCCTCTCCTTATGGAGGTTTAGGATACACTGAGCTCCTCTTTCCTCTCCTCTCTCCTTATGGACGATTAGGATACACTGAGCTCCTCTCTCCTCTCCTCTCCTCTCTCCTTATGGAGGTTTAGGATACACTGAGCTCCTCTCTCCTCTCCTCTTTCCTTATGGACACTTAGGAGACAGTGAGCTCCTCTCTCCTCTCTCCTTATGGACGTTTAGGATACACTGAGCACCTCTCTCCTCTCCTCTCTCCTTATGGACGATTAGGATACACTGAGCTCCTCTCTCCTCTCCTCTCTCTCCTTAACGACCTCTCCATCACACATTACTCGCTCTGCTTCCGAAGGCCCTCAGAGAGCGATCAATCCGCACGATGCAAACACAAAGAACACGTTTCCTGCCCCACGTCGGTTCACGGCGAGCTCCCTGCAGAGATGCACTTCCTCCACTCCTCCGATGACATCACGTATCACCTCCGGCCTTCTGTTTCCTGTTCCTGTCAGCTGACCCCGCCCCCCCCCTTTTCCTTTCACTTTGACCCCCGTCGAGATCCTAGGCCGGATAGAATTGAACGAGGCTTCTACAACTGTATTTAAAAGAAGAAACATTCCGACAACATAATGGAGCTTTTGAATGGGCCGTTATGAAGAGCCCCTTCGTTTGGCCCCTGCAGGTAGACCCCCAGAGAGAGCGAGAGCATTCCTTACGATGAATGTGCATACACACACACACACAACGCAGACCCGCCGAGGTGGAGCGGCAGGTGAGGCGGAGCACGTGGGAGCGCTTATCGGGTTCGGAGGAGTCGTAAATGGTGGAAAAATCTGTTCTCCCCGCTGTGTTTGTGCTCCGGGTTCTCATAAAACACAGCAGCACCACATCCCCACATCCCGGCTGCAACGCACAAACACTACACAACACACAGGAGAGAGACCCGGGCCAGGGACCCTCTGGAGGGCTCTGAGAGGCAGACGGCTGGTGTGTGTGTATTCAATACATGTGTGTACATGTGTGTATTCAATGTGTACTCAATGTGTACATGTGTATTCAATGTGTACATGTGTGTATTCAATGTGTACATGTGTATTCAATGTGTACATGTGTGTGTGTGTGTACATACATGTGTGTGTACATGTGTACTCAATGTGTACATGTGTATTCAATGTGTACATGTGTATTCAATGTGTACTCAATGTGTATCTGTGTGTATTCAATGCCTACAACACAGGGATATCTTGAATGTGCATCCTCTCTTCTGATTGGCTCACAGAGAGAGAACAAGACTCGCAGCCATTGGGCCTCGTCAGCCATTGGCCCGTCTCCATGGTGACGGAGGGGGAGTATTATGGGCTGGTGCACTCCCACTCACCTGCTTGAGCATGAACTGGCTTTTGAAGGGCAGCGGAGGAGCACAGAAGCTTTTGATGTCCACACACACACACACACACACACACACACACAAACCACACAACACACACACAGTCAAGGGCCTGCGGTTACATGTCGTTAGCTCAATGATGGTGAAATCTGCCAGACGTGGGGACGTGTGCAACACAAAAACTGCTGTTGCAACAGTTGCATCATGGGTATTTCTCAATACGGACTGGGGTCAAAGGTCACCGAGCTGAGCGTTATGTGTAGGGGACGTCTGTCTCGTCGTCTCCTCATCTCCCGCTCCCAGATCCATTCAGCAGGTCTGGGGTCGCACACAGAGGGCTCGACTCAGCCGGCTGCCAGACAAAGGCCCCACAGTGCAGATCTGGGATCAGCCTCCAGACCGATGACATCACCGCCCGGCTATGTCTCCTCACACAGGGACACACACACAGGGACGCACACACAGGGACACACACAGGGACACACACAGGGACTCACACAGGGACTCACACAGGGACTCACACAGGGACACACACACAGGGACACACACAGGGACACACACACAGGGACACACACAGGGACACACACAGGGACTCACACACAGGGACACACACACAGGGACACACACACAGGGACTCACACACAGGGACTCACACACAGGGACACACACAGGGACTCACACACAGGGACTCACACAGGGACTCACACACAGGGACACACACACAGGGACTCACACAGGGACTCACACACAGGGACTCACACACAGGGACACACACAGGGACTCACACAGGGACACACACAGGGACTCACACACAGGGACTCACACACAGGGACACACACACAGGGACTCACACACAGGGACTCACACAGGGACACACACAGGGACACACACAGGGACTCACACACAGGGACACACACACACAGGGACTCACACAGGGACTCACACACAGGGACACACACACAGGGACTCACACACAGGGACTCACACACAGGGACACACACACAGGGACTCACACACAGGGACTCACACACAGGGACTCACACAGGGACACACACAGGGACACACACAGGGACACACACAGGGACACACACAGGGACTCACACACAGACACACACACACAGGGACTCACACACAGGGACTCACACACAGGGACACACACACACAGGGACACACACAGGGACTCACACAGGGACGCACACACAGGGACACACACAGGGACTCACACAGGGACTCACACACAGGGACTCACACAGGGACTCACACACAGGGACACACACACAGGGACTCACACACAGGGACTCACACACAGGGACACACACAGGGACACACACACAGGGACACACACAGGGACTCACACAGGGACTCACACAGGGACACACACACAGGGACACACACAGGGACACACACAGGGACTCACACACAGGGACTCACACACAGGGACTCACACACAGGGACTCACACAGGGACTCACACAGGGACTCACACACAGGGACTCACACACACAGGGACACACACACAGGGACACACACACAGGGACTCACACAGGGACTCACACAGGGACTCACACACAGGGACACACACACAGGGACACACACAGGGACACACACAGGGACTCACACAGGGACACACACACAGGGACTCACACAGGGACTCACACACAGGGACTCACACAGGGACACACACACAGGGACACACACACAGGGACTCACACAGGGACTCACACACAGGGACACACACAGGGACACACACAGGGACTCACACAGGGACTCACACACAGGGACTCACACACAGGGACACACACAGGGACACACACAGGGACACACAGGGACTCACACACAGGGACTCACACACAGGGACTCACACAGGGACACACACACAGGGACTCACACACAGGGACTCACACAGGGACACACACACAGGGACACACACACAGGGACTCACACACAGGGACACACACACAGGGACACACACACAGGGACACACACAGGGACACACACAGGGACACACACACAGGGACACACACACAGGGACACACACACACACACATATCCACACACACACACACACACACACAAACACACACACAGAGACACACACACACAGAAATATACACACACAGACAGAAAGAGACACACATGCACACACACACGCACAGAGACACACGTGTACAGAGAAAGAACCACATGCACACACACTCACACATACACACACACACACACAGCAAACAGAGAGACACACACACACAGAAAGATACACACAGAGACACACACACAGACAGAGAGAGACACACATGTACAGAGAAAGAGACACATGCACACACACGCACAGACAGCAAACAGAAAGACACACACACACACACACATAGAGACAAACAAACACAGAGACACACAGAAAGGCACATACCAAGTGATAGCACACACACACACACACACACAGGCACACAGGCACACACACAAACACATGGGGGGGGGGGGAGCCGCTTTGTCTCCATTTGGGATTTTTTTGTGAGAACTCGACTCTCTCCGTTCATTCTGCCGTGAACAGAACTTTATGAAACGGTATCGTCGTCATTTGAGAAAACAAACAAAGTCCCCGGATCGTTCCTCGAGTTCAGAGACGAGAGAGACGATCGGATCAGAATGAAACACGTCGCCGGGAGGTGACGAGACAAGAACCACAAATCAGCTGCTAGAAGACGACTTCTCTGACCCGTTGGCGCTGCTGGACGCATCATGAGGCCACAACACACGACAAAACATGATTATTCATCATCTTACAGGATTATTAATCATGTGTCAGTGCTAAATCACGGCTGCAAGTATGCAACACATAGTCAAATAACTCAGACTCTCTGCCAAGTCCCTCCAATCATCTTGCCTGTACCTGCGCACACACACACACACACACACACACACACACACACACACACACACACACACACACACACACACACACATAAACACACACACACACACACATACACACACAGTCACTCTTCACACTGTGCAGCAGGAGAACACATCATATTTCCCAGTGACACACACTCTATACTCGCCTGCTGTAATGTTGTGCAGCATATCGCCATGGTAACCCTATATAAACAGCTGTGCAGAGAATGACCATTGCACAATGCACACACACACACACACACACCTCAGATGTATGAATCATAGTGATCTCATCACCCGAGGGTTAAAGAGGGGAATTCCACTTGTTACGGGACTGGTCCTCCGTCAGCGTGATTTACAGCCGTGCGTGATGGGGCAGATCACGCGTGATGGGGCAGATCACGCGTGATCTCACGCATGTCGGAGCGTCGGCGTGTCTGCACACCGATTCCAAGAAGAAGAAACACCTTGATGAAGTCTGATGGGGCGAATAAGACGAGGGAACTCATGAAACTTCGTACGTCTAACTAAAAGCACACACGGAAGGGAGATTCCCTCTATATATCTGTCTTATTATTAATATTGATATTATTATAGCTGTTTCCATTGGTTAGAAGATGGAGACATCAATAGAAAAGTCGAGCGGGACCCAGGAATCCACATTTAAATTTAAGCCATTTAAAAAAGATGAACTCTTCATCTGTAAACCTGCAGTAGCGCCACTTTCTTTCCGCACTAACATCCACAACTGTTGTTGTTTTTATATTGTTCATATATTTTGCTATTCAATATCTTTCTTACATTCATCCTGTTATTTGTATGTTACATGCATGTACGAGGAGTGTGTATACGTGTAACCGCGGTCTAATGACATGCATGTGCACACGCACACGGCCAATGAATCTGAAATCAGAACAGCGGGAAGAGCTTCTGTTGTTGCCGTGGTTACCGTTCAACAGCATTCTATCTCATCTCCATTAGCTGCAGACTTTCCTCTCGTGTAAAGATGCATATTCATAGCCATGAGTAACAGTGAGGTCACGACCTCTGGCCGGATGACGACAGCGGACCCAAAAAAATGGCGCTCCTTGACCCCGACTGACCCGAAACCGCTGACACCGCGTTTTAATGACAACTTTTTGAACAATTCAAATCCCTGTTGCCACTCAAACACACGTTCTGAACGACTTCCCGAGCCGAGCGCCGTGGACTAAGCGAAGCTCCAGAGGAATGTGCACGTAAGATCTGGTTCGAGGAACGACGCGGAGGGAGTTCAGGGATCTCGTGCACATGCAGCAGTTTTTAAATTCACGTGCGTCATCGCGTCCACAACTTCTTCCACATGCTCCGAAACACACACCCTGACAATAGCCACGATTCATCACGTCCTCTGGGCCGCGGCGCCGGACGATCCCCGCGCCGCGACGCGCTCGGCCTCTCCCCTCTCACGCCCACCCGGTGCTCTGCAGAGGCGACCGTGGAAAAAAACGAAAAACCTTTATTACACCGCCGCTGCTCCAGCTGGCCGGGAGAGCTCCGCCTCTCGTCAACCTCCCCGAGCTGCAGCGGCAACGCGGGGAACCCCAAACCAAGAAAACCGTCTCAACTGATCCATTAAAAGCCAACGCTGGGCAAAATTTAGAATTTTAGACATCAACGATGGGTGGGTGACTCAATTATTGGGAGAGTTGTAACACTTGGGTTTTTATTTTAGGATAAGTCAAGGAGCAGAAGCCGATCCGTAAACAGGAGCGTGCTCCCCGGGGACCGCGTGCTTCCTCCTGTGGTGTTTACACACACACACACACACAGAAAGGCAGTCCAGAAGAACATTCACACACACACACACACACACACACACACACACACACACACACACACACACACACACACACACACACACACACACACACACACACACACACACACACACACACACACACACACACACACACACACACACACACACACACACACACACACACAAATATGGGAGGACTTAATGCTTAAATACAAGGACACATACATGCACGCATACATAAATGAAGAAATACGTGTGGACACATAAATAAATGAAGAAATACAGAAATGTAGAAATCTATTTATTAATGATTTCTTTGTTCGATATAACTCATATTTATTCATTCCTGTATTTATTTATTTATTCATACATTTATTCTTGTATTTATTTATATTTAAGCATTTATTTTTATTCTCTCATTTATTCATGCATTCATTTATTTATACTTAAGACATTTAATTCCTCCACACACACACATTCTTCCTACTCTGGATGCTCACACACACGCCCTCTTACATCCACATGTACTGTGAATAAATATAAAGTATGTTACACAGTTTGCACCACCTTCTACCTCTGATGTTAACCTGCCTGGCAACACGTCCGAGTCTCAAGCCTCACAGCTCTAAAACACGAGACAGAACACATCAAAATAACTCACACGAACTGAAACCAGAACACAGTGGAACGGGTCCCTGCTACCACTAACCACCTGAAAACACACACACACACACACACACACACACACACACACACACACACACACACACACACACACACACACACACACACACACACACACACACACACACACACACACACACACACACACACACACACACACACACACACACACACACACACACACACACACACACACACACACACACACACACACACACACACACACACACACACACACCTCCCAAACTGGACACAACTGATATGGAGGACTTCAAATGTCTTAAGTATAAATAAATAAATAAATGCATGAATAAATATAGGAATAAATAAATAAATGCTTAAATACAAGGACACATACATGGCACGCATACATAAATGAAGAAATACGTGTGGACACATAAATAAATGAAGAAATACAGAAATGTAGAAATCTATTTATTTAATGATTTCTTGTTTCGATATAACTCATATTTATTCATTCCTGTATTTATTTATTTATTCATACATTTATTCTTGTATTTATTTATTTATACATTTATTTAAGCATTTATTTTTTTATTCTCTCATTTATTCATGCATTCATTTATTTATACTTAAGACATTTTAATTCCTCCATACGACCTACACATTCTTCCTACTCTGGATGCTCTGCTACCGACCGCTGGCCACGCCCTCTTAATCCACATGTACTGTGAATAAATATAAAGTATGTTTCACAGTTTGCCCCATGTCCTTCTACCTCTGATGTTAACCTGCCTGGCAACACGTCCGAGTCTCAAGCCTCCACAGCTCTAAAAAACACATGAGACAGAAACACATCAAAATAACTCAAAGACGAACTGAAACCAGAACTTCAGAGTGGAAACCGGGTCCTCTTGCCCTGCTACCTCTAACCGTGCAACACAGCACTCAGGGGGGGGGGTCAATTGTACCCCTCCCTGAAAACACACACACACACACAATGGGGTGGAAACACATGGTGTATTTATTGCTATACAACCCAAGAAGCACTGGTTTCCATAAAGAAGTCATGAAGTCATGCTGGGGGGGGGGGCACTTAATCTCCAAAATATCTCATGTCCACATCCAGATATTTGCCTCGAGCTCCACTTCCTATAACAACAATCAGACTTCAGATGAAACCACCTGGTTCTGTGAGAACGAAGAGACACTATTTATGTGTTTAAACTAAAGTGTGTATTAGATGTACAGCAGCCTGGGGGGGGGGGGGGGGGTGAAGACAAACACAGGGTCACACAGAGCGAAACACAAATTGACCGTGAGAAATAATTCAGTGCAAGTGGTTGCAGACATTTAGAGATTACAAAACTCACGATTTGATGTAAACTTTTTTCCAACATGTGTCTCATGCCCAGAGTGCCGAGCTGCAGGGTGCTGCAGTCACAGAGGTGTGTGTGTGTGTGTGTGTGTGCGTGTGTCACACACTCCATACCGCTTTGACAGCCGCATAAAGGACCCCTCAACACACCAGACAAACATGCATGCATAAAAGTCACCTTTGCAAACCCGCAAACAAGTTCTGAATACTTTTTCGTGAGTGTTTTCTTCTTCTTCTTCTTTTGAATACTTTGAGGGAGCAGACTTACATTTGGTGCCGCTGGGTTCTTCTCTTCCTCTTCTGGCGCCGTCCATGTGAGCCTGATGGTTCTGCACCGCAGGCCCATGAGTGAGTGAGAGCGTCGGCCACCATACAGTCGGCACACACCGCTGGTCGAGAGCTCGAGGCAGCTGCTCTGCAGGGTCCTAGCGCCCGAACGAGCTGCTGCTCAACCATCCCTGACGTTAATTAGGAGTTTCCCTATTCGCTTCCACGTTGGGGACGTAAAGAAAGTCCGTACTGTACATTATCAAATTCTTAAAACGTCTGTCAAACTCGTTGTTTCTCGCGAGACTTGCAGAAACCAGCGAAGACTGCAGCTCGGATCACGAATGCCGAACAAACCCCCCTACAACCAGTATATTGCCGGTTTACACATGATGTGTTATGTTGGTAGACTACACATTAAGCTAACTATATAATACGTGTGTGTTTCGTTTAGCCAGAGCCTCCTATTCATCGTTTCCAGTATGTTTTCAAGCTAACCGGTGTTTCGGTTTAAAAGGCAACCGTGTTAACTTGAGACGTTCACCCGAACGTCGAGCCGTTGTCGTAGTTGCGACAGCCGTTGGAAATAGGAAAGTAACGTTCGCTGTCCTCTCGTTTACATTGTGTGTATCGTATACAAATTAAACAATTCGGCGTTCACGAAGATAGTGACATATGTTCTCTTCCGGTTTCCAACAGCTTTTGTAACTATGACAACAACGGACGCGTTCAGCTGAAAGTCTCCAGGTAACGCGGTCGCTTGTTAAACCGTAACACCGGTTAGCTTGAAAACATACTGGAAACGATGACGAGGAGGCTCTGGCCAAACGAAACACACACGTATTATATAGTTAGTTTAATTTATAGTCTGCAAACATAAAAAGTGATGTGTAAACCGGCAATACACTGGATTTAGAGGGGTTTTGTTCGGCATTCGTGATCCGAGCTGCGGTCTTCGCTAGTTTCTGCAAGTCTCGCGAGAAATGACGAGACTTCGTCAACTCTTGACGCTTCGGTTGTTGTTCAGGTTAAACGAGGACTTTCCTCCTTCATAGATAATAGGTCTAGTAAATCCTTGAACAAAAAGATTCCCAAGTGAATGGTTCCCAACTCCACATTATAATGACAGAATTTGTTTACATTTTAATTTTTAGTGACAAAATGAACAGTATTCAAAGGAAGTAAAGTCTTCGACAGCCCTGGATCTTCGTCAGTACGTGTTAAATACCTTGCAGAGTGTTTCATTGTGAGTGAATATAATCTCTGTATCTACAAAATTATTGGATTATCATTCTGAAAGAGAATCAATAAACGTACGGATGACGAGTCCTCGTCCTAAAACATCGAGTCATCGTTCTATTGCGATGAGCTGGACCACGTGGAGCAGGAGGACTGCCTCGACTTCATCTACTGGATTGCACCTCCTTTTAGGTTTTTTTTACCATACAGCTGCACAGTGAACTGTATCTATATTCAACTATTTAACCAGAACATCACATGGAAGTAATCTGCTAAATCTGTATAATCTGCATTCTCACCAAAAAAAAGAGAAGAAGAAGTTGTGTCATGTTCCGTTGTGTATGAGTGTAAACCAGAGGGAGCCGGTGTGTCGGGTGACAGGGTAAACAAAACGCATCCTTATAAACCAAAAGCAAAGTGATGCTCACTCCCATTGTTCCTCATCTAATCATTCACGCTGATAAAGTGTCATAAATGCTATATTTATATACGGCATCTTCACTCTACTCATTCAGATTGCTGGTGCTGCACACTCATAACGAAGAGAGCATAACTAATAAGGCAAAGCTAAAATTCTCCTGTTTACGTTCCAGTGCTGCGGCTCTGGTCGTCCCCTCCCGATGCCTCCACCCGATGCCTCCACCCGTCCAGCACCGTCATGTACTACGCTCTCTATTGCCGACGCTGCACAGCGACAGTCCGTCTGTGCGTAACGCCTCCGCGGCCTCGCCTCCGAGGAGACGTGGAACAGGTCCTCAGCCATCGGCAGTGACATCGAGCAACACGTCCGGATGTCTCTTTTCTCTCGCTCCAGGTTACGGCCGTGTGTATTCGCCGGACGTCCTGAAGTTATTAAAACAGTCGTGCCTGCTTCTTGAGGTCGTTTTTCTTCCACAGAGCCAGCCGGTCAAAATCCTCCACAGTCATGCTGAACACCTGCAGGAACTCCTCTGGGGACAGGTGACGCTGAGCAGACACACACAGTTAGCATGCAGCATTTCCTAGGATACGCTATTCTTTTGGCGTATGAAATACAAATACATTCATATTCAGACTTAAGTCATCTTATCTTACCTGAATGAACCTTTTATGAAAAAACTAAGTGAATGAACAACAAAGAATGTATTTTTTTAACCAAAATTACACACCTTAGGCCTACCTCTTGTAAAATGAGTTGAAATTGACACAAATTAGAAATGAATATGAATATAAATGAATATATTGTTTAGAAACGGAAGAATATTGAACAGAGTTCTTCCTCACCTCCAGTCTGGCTCTGTCTGCCTCTTTGGGCAGCCTGTTGCGCCCCCTGGTGGTGACAATGAGCGCCTCGTAGGGGTAAATCTGCAGTAGAGGGAGCGCGCGTCACCACACTTTGGACACTTACTTTACATTAATTTAGGATAACCCGACATGGAATTAATGATTCAAGTGATTAATTTAAACTCTTACCGTGTATTCAGCTGGGAGGGAAACAAATTAAATGAAGTCAGTACAATAGAAACCTTCAAATGAATTCACTCTGGTAAGTGGGAGGTGTGTTTGCATTAAACTACCTCTGCTTCCCCAGTTGACCTCACTGCCACTGCCATACTGGTAGCAATCAGCACTCTGAGGCTGCAGGTGTGGAGAGGAGCAGAGACTTAAACATCTGGAAATACTGCGTTTTAGTCTGAGATATGTAACAATAATAATGCATAACATGTATATAGCGCTTTTCAAGGTACTCAAAGACACTTTCATCACATAATTAAAGCATCCTAAAATGTATACCGTAAAAATAACGAGAGTTTCTCGAAGGGAGAGCACATAATCACATTTTAAAAGTGAACATGCAACAGATGTTGTCATAAAATGAGCCTCTGTAATTCATGCAGTGTCTGGTTCTCACCCTCTGGATGCCGTTGCGTCCGTATCCCGGCAGCGAGGCGGACTTACTGACAAAATCTAAAAACAAAGGAAGCAGTGTCGTAAAATACTACCGCAGCAAAAGCAAACAGTTTCTGAAATTTCCTGTTATTTTCATGTCATTTTAAAACTTCTGAGAGCAGTACCAGGTTGCGGCCAGTAGATGGCGCTGCTGACCAACCCCCAACAAAAAACATCCTACGGTTCCAGATGTGTTTGCACGTGATACTGGAGCTTTGTTGACGTGAGTGCAGCGCGTGCATGTCATTTATGATGCAATGCTAATCTTCATGCAACATTTACATATATATATATATCTAGATCTATATCTAGATATATATATATATATGTATATATATATAGCTATATTTATATATATATATATATATATATAGGTCTATATCTATATATATATATAAATATAAACAGAGCTAGAACGGAGGAGGTTTGAACTCACCGCTATCAGCGCTGTACAGAGATCTTGGAGCTGGGGAGTAGAGATCACAGTTACAAGACGTCTCTCTTATTGCACACAAACACAAAGATGCTGCAAGAAATTATAATCCGCCTCGCTGAAAATTGTGATTATTCTTCTAAAAAAATATTCAGGGGAAGATATT
>NC_079406.1:2221360-2223860 GCF_029220125.1 Pseudoliparis swirei | reverse complement strand
TTTAATTTAATTTATTTATTTATTCATTATTTATTTTCTATCCTGTTTAGTTTGTTTAACTGAACAGGCGACCGTTACAAAATTATTTAAAAAACCTGAAGCATAAAAAAACGGTAATCTGCCGTTTTTCACCGGGCGATGAATTCTTGGCCAGAAGCGGGAACACCACCGACTCTCTGCTCTTCATGCTATGCTAAACTAAGCTAAGCTAACTGTCCGTCGGCTGTATCTACACACTGAACGGACACCAGTAGGAGGAGCCAATCGGCCGATCCCCAACATTTTTAAACTAGTCCTTTATAAACTTATTTCTGGAGAATCTTTCCCGACTTTAAGTTCATGAAGTACCGCGTGGTTGACTTCATGAAGAAAGTATATTGATATCAAACTCTGAGATTATAAGCAGACGACGAGGAGTGAATAACATCCGACTCTCCAGAAGTCGGATAGTTTAACGATTTATTTTAATTAAAAATTGTAATTGTTTAATTGTTTAATTTTTTTATTTAATTACATTTTAAATATTAATTTAAATTTAAATTCACGACTCACCGGGGTAGGCGTAGTGCGTCGGCGAGTCGATGTAACCGGGACTGGAGCAGCGGCGCTGCTTCACCTCCAGGCTGTCGGAGTCCTGAGGAGAGAGAGAGAGAGAGAGAGAGAGAGAGAGAGAGAGAGACGAGGCGGAGGTGAAGAAAAAGAAAGAACGAATAACTTATATACTGACAGAGGGAGGGACGGTCCACTTGGGCTTACCTGAGAATAGGGAGAGAGAGTCCCGAGTGACTGGAGAGCGAGTGGAGAGAGAAGAGAGAGAGAGAGAGTTGATAAGTGACGACTGTAAGCCACAGCATCTTTATTCATTATATTTAAATATAATAAAGTCAAAGGCACGAGAAGATGGAGACGCTCTGGCGTCTCTTTAACTATTCATATCGTGTTGTTTTATTCATAAACATGAGCCCAAATGTAAAAGATGTCAAGCTGTGGTCTGAACTCATTCTGGTGACTGAGCTTTGGAGGCGGAGCTATTGAACGGTTTCCAGGCGTCGTGCTAAGCTACATGCTAACGGCCTGCTGCTCTCACCTGACTGTGAAGTGGATTCACCCAAAACATTCTAAGACGTTTAAAAAACTTTAAACTGATACGATCGTCTGTTTGTCGTAACATTTAACACGTAACTTCAAACAAATGCTCCAAAAAAGGATTTAAAAGTTAAGTTTAGTTTAATATTTATTATCTTTGTGTCCAAAAAAAGAATTTTTTTCTTAAATGATGGAAATAAATAAGAAAAAATGATCACAAGTACAAATTTAAAAGGATAAAAAAGATTAAGTTTAGTCAATAAATATTACCGTCAAAAAAAGAAAAAAACCTCTTAATATTTAAAATGTTCAAATATTAAAATCAGTTGCAATGAAGACGTTTAAAAACCAAACACAGACGGTGAGGAGCTAAGGCCTGCAGTGTGTCAGTAGTTCCTCAGTGTGTGTCAGTAGTACCTCCTCACAGTCATATGTGTGTCAGTAGTTCCTCAGTGTGTGTCAGTAGTTCTCAGTGTGTGTCAGTAGTTCCTCAGTGTGTGTCAGTAGTTCTCAGTGTGTGTCAGTAGTTCCTCAGTGTGTGTCAGTAGTTCCTCAGTGTGTGTCAGTAGTTCTCAGTGTGTGTCAGTAGTCCTCAGTGTGTGTCAGTAGTTCCTCAGTGTGTGTCATAGTTCCTCAGTGTGTGTCAGTAGTTCCTCAGTGTGTGTCAGTAGTTCCTCAGTGTGTGTCAGTAGTCCTCAGTGTGTGTCAGTAGTTCCTCAGTGTGTCAGTTCCTCAGTGTGTCATAGTTCCTCAGTGTGTGTCAGTAGTTCCTCAGTGTGTGTCAGTAGTTCCTCAGTGTGTGTCAGTAGTCCTCAGTGTGTGTCAGTAGTTCCTCAGTGTGTGTCAGTAGTTCCTCAGTGTGTGTCAGTAGTTCTCAGTGTGTGTCAGTAGTTCCTCAGTGTGTGTCAGTAGTTCCTCAGTGTGTGTCATAGTTCCTCAGTGTGTGTCAGTAGTTCCTCAGTGTGTGTCAGTAGTTCTCAGTGTGTGTCAGTAGTTCCTCAGTGTGTGTCAGTAGTTCCTCAGTGTGTGTCAGTAGTTCCTCAGTGTGTGTCAGTAGTTCCTCAGTGTGTCAGTAGTTCCTCAGTGTGTCAGTAGTCCTCAGTGTGTGTCAGTCGTACCTCAGTGTGTGTCAGTAGTTCCTCAGTGTGTGTCAGTAGTTCCTCAGTGTGTGTCAGTAGTTCCTCAGTGTGTGTCAGTAGTTCCTCAGTGTGTGTCAGTAGTTCCTCAGTGTGTGTCAGTAGTTCCTCAGTGTGTGTCAGTAGTTCCTCAGTGTGTGTCAGTAGTTCTCAGTGTGTCAGTCGTACCTCAGTGTGTGTCAGTAGTTCCTCAGTGTGTGTCAGTAGTTCCTCAGTGTGTGTCAGTAGTTCTCAGTGTGTGTCAGTAGTTCCTCAGTGTGTGTCAGTAGTTCCTCAGT
>NC_079406.1:2213860-2218860 GCF_029220125.1 Pseudoliparis swirei | reverse complement strand
GGAGGGCGCTATACTCACACATGTGACCCGACTGGGAGAGCCAATGGAAGAGCCCGGTGGAGAGAGGGAGGCCTCTGAGAGACGTCTGTGCTGTGAGGCACAAACAGAAGAAGAGGAGGAGGAGAGGTAGAAAAAGAAGAAGAAAGAAGAAGGAGAAGGAAAAGAAGATGAAGATGAAGAAGAAAAAGAAAAAGAAAAAAGAAGAAGGAGGAGGTGGAGGAGGAGAAGAAGAAGGAGGAGTAGGAGAAGAAGAGGAATAGGAAAAAGAAGAACAAGGAGAAGGAGATGAAGATGAAGAAGAAGAAGAAGAAGAGTTACATTCTTCAGTTTCTTTGATCTCATCTTCTCGTTTCTTCATCTTAAACTCGTCTCACCCGGAGTCTCCTCTCGGCCCGCGCTGCCTGCTTGCAGAACGGGTGCCACACCTCACTTCCTGGAGAAGAGTGAGAGAAGAAGAGTGAGAGAAGAAGAGTGAGAGAAGAAGAGTGAGAGAAGGAGAGTGAGAGAAGAAGAGTGAGAGAAGAAGAGTGAGAGACGGAGAGTGAGAGAAGGAGAGTGAGAGAAGAAGAGTGAGAGAAGGAGAGTGAGAGAAGAAGAGTGAGAGAAGAAGAGTGAGAGAAGAAGAGTGAGAAGAGAGGAGAGAAGAGAGTGAGAAGAAGAGTGAGAGAAGGAGGAGAGAAGAAGAGTGAGAGAAGGAGAGAGAGAGAAGAGGAGTGAGAGAAGAAGAGGAGAGAAGGAGGTGAGAGAAGAAGAGTGAGAGAAGGAGAGAGAAGAAGAGTGAGAGAGAGAGAAGAAGGTGAGAGAAGGAGAGTGAGAGAAGAAGGAGAAGAGAGTGAGAGAAGAAGAGTGAGAGGAGAGGTGAGAAGGTGAGAGAAGGAGGTGAGAGAAGAGAGTGAGAGAGGTGAGAGAGAAGGTGAGAGAAGAGAGTGAGAGAAGAAGAGGTGAGAGAAGAAGAAGAGTGAGAGAAGAGGTGAGAGAAGGAGAGGAGAAGAGTGAGAGAAGAAGAGTGAGAGAAGGAGGTGAGAGAAGAAGAGTGAGAGAGGAGAGAGAAGAGGTGAGAGAAGAGAGTGAGAGAGAGGTGAGAGAAGAGGAGAGAAGGAGGTGAGAGAAGGAGAGGAGGAGAGGAGAAGGAGGTGAGAGAAGAAGAGTGAGAGAGAGAGTGAGAGAAGAGTGAGAGAAGAGGTGAGAGAAGAAGAGGTGAGAGAAGAAGGTGAGAGAAGAGTGAGAGAGAGAGGAGAGAAGAGGTGAGAGAAGAAGAGTGAGAGACGGAGAGTGAGAGAAGAAGAGTGAGAGAAGAAGAGTGAGAGACGGAGAGTGAGAGAAGGAGAGTGAGAGAAGGAGAGTGAGAGGCGGAGGTGAGAGAAGAAGAGTGAGGAGAGTGAGAAGAGTGAGGAGAGAGTGAGAGAAGAGAGAGTGAGAGAAGAGAGGAGAGAAGAAGAGGAGAGAAGAGTGAGAGAAAGAGTGAGAGAGGAGAGGAGGGAGAGAGAGAGTGAGAGAAGAAGAGGAGAGGAGAGGAGAGAGGAGGGAGAGAAGAGTGAGAGAAGAGAGAGGTGAGGAGGAAGAAGAGTGAGAGAAGAGGTGAGGAGAGGAGGAAGAGAGGAGAGAGGAGGTGAGAAGGTGAGAGAAGAGGTGAGAGGCGGAGGTGAGAGAGAGAGGAGAGAAGGAGAGTGAGAGAAGAGGAGGAGAGAGGAGGAGAAGAGGAGAGAGAGAGGAGAGAGAGAGGGAGAGAGAGTGAGAGAAGAAGAGTGAGAGAAGAAGAGGAGAGAAGAAGAGTGAGAGAAGGAGGTGAGAGAGTGAGAGAAGAAGAGTGAGAAGGAGAGTGAGAGACGGAGGTGAGAGGAGAGTGAGAGGTGAGAGAAGGAGGTGAGAGAGAGAGTGAGGAGGAGTGAGAGAGGAGGTGAGGAGGAGTGAGAGAAGAGTGAGAGAAGGTGAGAGAAGAAGAGTGAGAGAAGAGAGTGAGAGAGAGAGTGAGAGAAGGAGTGAGAGAGGAGAGTGAGAGAAGAGTGAGAGAGGAGAGAGAAAGAGTGAGAGAAGAGAGTGAGAGAAGAAGTGTGAGAGAAGCAGAGTGAGAGAAGGAGAGTGAGTGAAGAAGAGTGAGAGAAGAAGAGTGAGAAGAGGTGAGAGAAGAGTGAGAGAAGAAGAGGAGAGGAGGTGAGAGAGAGAGTGAGAGAGAGGAGAGGAGGTGAGAGAAGAGTGAGAGAAGGAGAGTGAGAGAAGAAGAGTGAGAGAAGGAGAGTGAGAGACGGAGAGTGAGAGAAGAAGAGTGAGAGACGGAGAAGAGAAGACAGACGTCTCACCTGTCAGGTACATCTCTTCTCCCTCTTTGAACGTCGTGTTGCAGCGAGAGCAGCGAGCGCAGGCCGGATGGTAGTGATTCCCCCCCGCCTGAGAGGAGGAGGAGGGGAGAGGAGGAGGGGGAGGGGGAGAGGAGGAGGGGAGAGGAGGGGAGGAGGGGGGGAGGGGGGGAGGAGGAGAAGAAGAAAAAAAGGAAGACGATGAAGAAGAAGGACAAGAAGAAAGGGAGAAGAAGTAGAAGAATGAAAAGAAGGAGGATGAGAAGAAAAACAACACGCCGCCATCATGTGACAGCCGAGGCCCCGCCCCCTCTGAGGTGTGGCCCCGCCCCCTCTCACACAGCATTAAGATCATGTCTACTCATAGAAGCACCACCGTCTCACCGTGTGTGTGTGTGTGTTTATGTGTGTGTGTGTGTGTGTGTATGCGTGTGTGTGTGTGTGTGTATGCGTGTGTGTGTGTGTGTGTGTGTTTGTATGTGTGTGTGTGTGTGTGTGTGTATGCGTGTGTGTATGTGTGTGTGTGTGTGTGTGTGTGTTCTGCCTCATGGACTCCCCCCCCCCCCTCTTTTCATCCCATCTCCGAGGCCTCTCAGCCAATCCCTGCTCTCCGTGGCCGTCTCAGGTCACTCTGACAGGAAGTGGACGACGCGGCGGCGCCGCTCGACCGGCGTCAATTTCGAAACCGTCCATTTGGGCCCGTCGTCACGGTAACATTCACAGGCTCTTATGTTTATGTGTGCTCTTTAACATCTTCCTCCTATGCGTCACCCAGCTTCTCCATAAGGAAATTGAGGACAACAGCGGGGTGACAGAAAAGTCTATCGGCTCGATGGCAACCTCTTTAACATCAGGAGGCTGCAGGCCACCACCAAGCTGCACAGAGTGAGGGTCCTTGAGCTGCAGCATGCAGATGACTGAGCTCTGGTGGCTCACACTCCACAGACCTCCAGGCTGTCCTGGATGCAGCTGTGAAGGCTTCCAGCAGGATGGGGCTGACCATCAACATCACCAAAACAGAGGTAGTCTGTCAGTGGAGCACCGACATCCCACCACGCCACCCATCTTCAGCATCAATGATAAGCATCTGTCTGTAGTACCATCATTCAAATACCTCGGGAGTATCCTCTCTGAGGACAATAACATCGACAATGAGGTCCAGAACAGAATCAAACAAGCATCAGCTGCCTTTGGGAGACTCAGGCGCCGGGTCTTTCAAAACAAGAACTTATATCTCCATACAAAAATCTCTGTGTATCAAGCAGTGTGCATCACCACCCTCCTGTACAGTTGTGAAGCCTGGGTCACTTACAGCCGCCATGTGAAGTCCCTGGAGCATTTTCACATCCGCTGTCTCCAGCGAATGCTAGGAATCATTTGGCGTGACCGAGTGCCACACACCGAGATCCTCAGGAGAGCAGGCTGTAGGAGCATGGAGGCCACCATCACCCACTACCAGCTACGATGGCTGGGGCACGTTATAAGGATGCCCCTCAATCGGCTGCCTCACTAAGTGCTGTATGGCCAGCTCGCCCGAGGCCAGCGCTCTGCTGGAGGGCAGAAGAAGCTATAAAGACCAGATAAAAACAGCGCTAAAGAAATGTAAAATCAGACCAGGGGACCTGGAGGCTGCTGACCGTAACACCTGGCGTCAGATGTGCCAAGACGGGACCACAGCACTGGAGGAGGACAGGACAGCCAGGAGGCAGGAAAGAAGGCATACAAGAAAAACAACCAAGGTTGCCAGGACCACCACTACTACATACGCATGTCCCACCTGCCACAAGACCTGTGGATCCAGGATAGGACGACACAGCCACCAGAAAACTCACCGCTGAGTCAGAAGTGGACGTCATCATCGGCTTCATGGACAACTACAAGCAAGCAGCAAGCAAGTGTGTGTGTGTGTGTATGCGTGTGTGTATGTGTGTGTGTGTGTGTGTTTGTATGTGTGTGTGTGTGTGTGTATGCGTGTGTGTATGTGTGTGTGTGTGTGTGTGTGTGTGTTCTGCCTCATGGACTCCCCCCCCCCCTCTTTTCATCCCATCTCCGAGGCCTCTCAGCCAATCCCTGCTCTCCGTGCCCGTCTCAGGTCACTCTGACAGGAAGTGGACGACGCGGCGGCGCCGCTCGACCGGCGTCAATTTCGAAACCGTCCATTTGGGCCCGTCGTCACGGTAACATTCACAGGCTCTTATGTTTATGAACTGAGACACGGAGGACGGAGGGAAGGAGTCAGACGTCTCCTCGCTGAACTCCATGAAGAGAAAAGTGAAACGTTACCTCACTCTCAGTCGGACATTTTGTATTCATGTAGATTTCGGAGACGAGAATTAACATTTAAAAACATTGTTTACAACTAAAACCAGACAAAACATTTTTAACAATTTGGAAAAAAAGTTTTTGAAAACCAGATTATTGACATTATTTGGTAACTAATCTAAACTGAAGGATACAAAACTGTTTTAATATAGTTATAAGTCAGCAGGTGGAACGCGTCCGTAATCAGGGAGTCGCTTCCTGATGCTTAACGGGGCAAATTATGATGAAGAGAGATTTGACAGGAGGAAGAAATTAATGTCACGGAGAGAGAGAGAGAGAGAGAGAGAGAGGAGAGAGAGAGAGAGAGAGAGGGAGGAGAGAGAGAGAGAGAGAGAGAGACAGACAGAGAGAGGGAGAGGGGAGAGAGAGAGAGGAGAGAGACAG